>NC_064848.1:183843634-184013634 GCF_024139225.1 Suncus etruscus
TATTTATTTATTTATTTATTTATTTATTTATTTATTTTGGTTTTTGGGTCACACCGGCAGCGCTCAGGGGTTACTACTGGCTCTATGTTCAGAAATTGCTCCTGGCAGGCTCGGGGGACCATATGGGATGCCGGGATTCGAACCACGGACCTTCTGCATGCAAGGCAAATAAATGCCTTAGCTCCATGCTATCTCCCTCAGTTCGCCTGTTTTTGTTTGTTTGTTTTTGTTTTAGTTTGCCTGTTTTAAATAGAAATGTTGTTAACAGTTGATACTTGAAAGTAACTAAAATTTCATTTAAATTCGTGAGTTAAAAAAAACGCTGTGAAGTTTTATTTTTATTTTTATTTTTTTGGAGAGGTTCATACCTGGCAGCGCTCAGGATCTACTCTTGGCTCTATGCTCAGAAATCGCCCTGGAAGGCACAGGGATTCCGGGATTCCAACCACCGTCCTTCTGCATGAAAGGCAAACGCCCTACCTCCATGCTATCTCTCCGGCCCCGAAGTTTTATTTTTATATAAGCTTTGTCTAAAACTGAAAGTGATAGACATTTCTTTTTTTTTTTTTTTTTGGGTTTTGGGCCGCACCCAGCGGTGCTCAGGGGTTACTTCTGGCTGTCTGCTCAGAAATAGCTCCTGGCATGCACGGGGGACCATATGGGACACCGGGATTCGAACCAACCACCTTCGGTCCTGGATCGGCTGCTTGCAAGGCAAACACCGCTGTGCTATCTCTCCGGGCCCGTGATAGACATTTCTTAATTTTATTCCATACATATAATGAATTAGATTAGATGGATGTCTTAAAAAATCGTTATTTCACATCAGATTTTATTCCATGATACTGCTTTAAAATTAACTTTATTTTACAACTACATAAAATACAGGCTTCTGAGAATAATTCTTTTGGGAGGTCACTCCCGGCAGCGCTCAGGGGTTATTCCTAGCTCTACGCTCAGAAATCGCCCCCGGCTCAGAGTACCATATGGGATGCAGGGATTCGAACTACCGTCCTTTTGCATGCAAGGCAAATGCCTTACCGCTGTGCTATCTCTTCGGCCCTGAGAATAATTTGTAATGTTTACCTAAAGCATAGCCCAGTGATCTGTCATTTAAATGCTTGCTTCTTGTAAAGTTAAATTATTTATTGGTATTGATAGCTTTTCTGGTGTATATATCCCAGTTTTATCTATGAGTATCTTTGGAAATGAAGGACTTAATAAGTAATGCTGCTAAGCCTGTGATGTAGATGCTTTGCACTGAAAATTTTGGTTCTATAACTCCCATTTTACACACCAAGTTTAAAGTCTACAAATTTATTGGGAATAACCATAATATTGTTGCAGAAAAGTTAATTAAAATTGGCAGGGTCAGAGAGAGAGACTCTGAGGGTTAAGACATTTGCCTTGCATGCTGCCAATCCTAGTTCAATCCCCAGCACTGCCGTTGTCTTCAAGCAACACCATGTGTTGACCCCAAACTAACAATAATATTGTGAATTTTTTTTGTTTTTGTATTTGGGTCACACCTGGTAACACTCAGGGGTTACTCCTGGCTCTGCACTCAGAAATCGCCCCTTGCAGGCTCAGGGGACCACATGGGATGCCGGGAATCGAACCACCATTGGTCCTGGGTTGGCTGCATGCAAGGCATATGCCCTACTGCTGTGCTATCTCTCCGGCCGCAGTATTGTGAATTTTTAGTCTATAAAGTAGTAAAAAATATCTGAATATTGAAATGTATTCTTGTGAATTAACATAAGATTCAGAGCATTCTTTTTTTTTTTTTTTTTGTCTTGGGGTCACACTCAGCAGCGCTCAGGGTTACTCCTGGCTCTATGCTCAGAGATGGCTCCTGGTAGGGTCAGGGGACCATATGGGATGCCGGGATTCAAACCACTGTCCTTCTGCATGCAAGGCAAAAATGCCTTACCTCCATGCTCTCTCAGGCCCCGTATTTTATTTTTTTAAACTTTATTTATTGATTGGTTTTTGGGCCACACCCAGCGGCACTAAGGGGTTACTCCTGGCTCTGCACTCAAAAATCGCCCCTGGCAGGCTGGAACCATATGGGATGCCAAGAATCACACCAGGTCCCTCCGGGGTCTGCTGCATGCAAGGCAAACACCTTACTGCTGTGCTATCTCTCCGGCCCTGATTCAGAGCATTCTAAAGGGAGTTATGAATTGTACTGCTTAATGATAGCATTTCAGCCCTTGCCTTATTTAAGATCTATATATCTGGGCTGGAGAGATAGCATGGAGGTAAGGCGTTTGCCTTTCATGCAGGAGGTCATCCGTTCGAATCCCAGTGTCCCATATGGTTCCCCGTGCCTGCCAGGAGCAATTTCTGAGCATGGAGCCAGGAATAACCCCTGAGCACTGCCGGGTGTGACCCAAAAACCACAAAAAAAAAAAAAAAAAAAAGATCTATATATCTATTGAAATAATTGTTGTGTTGTGTACTATTTAACTCAGTAGGAGACAGTAAGTAAACTGGGACTAGATGGGGTCAGAGCAGTGGCGCAAGTGGTAGGGCATCTGCCTTGCAGACCACGGTTCGATCCTCTGGTGTCCCATATGGTCCCCCAAGCCAGGAGCGATTTCTGAACGCATAGCCAGGAGTAACCCCTGAGCATCACTGGGTGTGGGCCAGAAAGGCCCAAAAAAAAAAAAAAAAAGTTAAACTGGGACTAGAAACTTAACTGATTATTCCCTCACTTATCAGCAAAGACATTGGGAAAGTTACTATATGCTGAGCTTCAGTTGTGAACTAGGAACAGATGATGCTTTTAAGATAAAGTGTGTACATGGCTTCATTCTTGTCCCTCCTCCCTCATTACTCCCTCTTCCCCTTCCTTCCTCTGCCCTTCTTTCCTTCCTTCCCTCCCTTTCCCCTTTCACTCCCTTCCTTCCTGCTCTATCACATCGACTGCTTGTTCTTCAAGATCAACTTGAGCTTTATCTCATTTCTGAAACTTTCTTTGACACTTTAACCACCTTTTGCATTAATTCATCATCTCTTTTTCTGCATTAAAACAAAAAAATATATTATATGGGCTTTGGAAATAGTGCAGGAGTTAAGTAAGGCACTTACATTCCATTTGATCTGTCCCATTAGATCCCCAGAACCACATATGATATTCTGAGTAGTGCCAGGAGTGATTCCTGAGCACTTCTGAAAGTGGTTCCCCAAAAACAAAACAAAATCCCCCAGGAGAATTGGTTTTATAAAGAAACAAAAGTGCATAGTACTTGAAAATACTCTTGTAAGCATTTAAACATTGTAACTCTGGGCCAGAGAGATAGTATGGAGGCAGGGCATTTGTCTTGCATACAGAAGGTTGGTGGTTCGAATCCCGGCATCTCATATGGTCCCCCGAGCTGCCAGGAGCGATTTCTGAGCAGAGAGCCAGGAGTAACCCCTGAGAGCTGCCGGGTGTGACCCAAAGATAAAAAACAAAACAAAACAAAACAAAAAAACATTGTAATTCTGGGGGCCAGAGCAATAGCACAGAGGTAGGGCATTTGCCTTGCACGGCTGACTTGGGACAGACCCCGGATTCAGTCTCCATTATCCCATATGGTCCCCCGAGCCTGCCAGGAGTGATTTCTGAGCGCTGAGCCAGGAGTAGCCCATGAGCACCACAGGGTGTGGCCAAAAAACCAAAAACCAAACCAAATCAAACCAAACCAAACCAAAACATTGTGACTCATTTGGGGTGGAGAGATAGTATAGTGGATAAATTACTTGCTTTATATGTGACTAATCCAAGTTCAATTCAATCCCCAGCATTCTGTATGGTCCCCTGAGCCATCTAGGAGTCATCCTTTAGCATAGAACCAGGATTAAGCCCTAAACACAGCCAGTCTAAAAGAAAAACCAAAACCAAAACAAACCATAAACATACTGACCCATCTAATCTCAAGGGCAATCTTATCTCCATTTAATTAGCATGCGTGGAAATTGAGGTGTAAGAGAGTTTAAGTAATTTGTCTACAATTACTCAGCTAAAAAGTCAGAGGGGACTGAGAGATAGCACAGCGATAGGGCGTTTGCCTTGCAAGCGGCCGACCTGGGACAACAGTGGTTCGAATCCCGGCATCCCATATGGTCCCACGTGCCTGCCAGGAGCGATTTCCGAGCACATAGCTAGGAGTAACTGAGTGCCACCGGGTGTGGCCCAAAAATCAAAAAAAAAAAAAAGGTTGTCAGAAACTTACTTCATAAGTATAAAGCCACACCTGACAGCACCCAGGAGCTATTCCCAGCTCTGTGTTGAGGGTGCCTTCCAGTTTAGCTCAGGTTGACCCTATGGGTTGCTAGGTATTGAACGAACCAAGGCCTCTAGCATGCACAGCTTGTACTCAGCCCACTAACTTATTTCTTTGGTCCCAGACTGGATTTTAGTGTAGTTTGGATTAGAGTTTGAACTCTTAAACTCTGTGCTTTATTGTCTTTTTAAGACTGTATTGAGGCCAGAGCAGTGGTGCAAACAGTAGAGTGTTTTCCTTGCACACGCTAACCCATGACAGATCTCAATTCGATCTCCCTGCATCTCATATGATCCCCCAAGCCAGGAGCAATTTCTGAGTGCATAGCCAGGAGGAACCCCTGAGCGTCACCAGGTGTGGCCCTAAAACAAGACAAAAACAAAACAACAACAACAAAAGACTTTTACTTATCTCACTGATTGTAATATTGATTTATTTTTCTTTCTTCACATCTCTGAATACCTTTATGGTTGAAACTTCCACTGTGCCTCACACACAATAGGCACTTGTGAATATGTAATTAATGTGCTTTATATAAGCTATAAATCATAATAAATGCTAATTATCATCACCACTTCCATACACATTTGATAGGTAAGAGATAGATAGATAAGAGAGTAACTTTTGGCAAGGTTGTAGTTGTATACTTGGCTCTCATTCTTTTTGTTTTGCTTTTAGGTTTTTGGGTCACACCCAGCAGTGCTCAGGGGGGTTACTCCTGGCTCTGTGCTTAGAA
The DNA here is from genome assembly GCF_024139225.1 of Suncus etruscus. Taxonomy (NCBI): domain Eukaryota; kingdom Metazoa; phylum Chordata; class Mammalia; order Eulipotyphla; family Soricidae; genus Suncus; species Suncus etruscus. The sequence continues at coordinate 183,848,645 of NC_064848.1, forward strand.
ATCTCTCCTAGCAGGCACAGGGAACCATATGGGATGCCAGGATTTGAACCACTGTGTGTCCTCGATTGGCTGCGTACAAGGCAAATGCCCTACCGCTGTGCTTTCTCTTCAGCCCCTTGGCTCTCATTCTTTATGTTGGTAAAATGAATAGCTTAAATTATTGCTAAAACCAAAAAATGATGGGGCTAAAGAAATGATACAGGTTATAAGACATCTACCTTGCTTATAGCAATAGCACAGCCAGTAGGGAGTTTGCTTTGCATGTGGCCGACCTGAGTTCAATTCCCAGCATCTCCTATGGCCCCTTGAGCCAGCAGGAGCGATTTCTGAGTTCAGAGCCAGGAGTAACCTCTGAGCACTGCTAGATATGCCCCCCCAAATCAATAATAAATTTAATTAACCCTAGTTATTGGTACTATCATGAAAGCCTGGTTGATCATCCATTCTTGTTTTATACAAAAGATTCAGGTCAGAAGAGCAAATGATTCTCTATTTGTTAAAATTACATAGCAGTTTAAGGACTTAAGGAGTTAATCCCTCTTAATATATCCCAAAAAGTGTAGTGTTGGAGAAATATCCTTTAGGAAAAAAGGGATGTGTTGTGCTTTCATTCATTTCAAGCAAGTAGAACTTATTGTATAAAATAGAACATGGAGTCAGAGAAATAGTACGTAGGTTATGGGGTCAGAGAGGTAGTACAGTGAGTGGGTAGCATGCTTGCCTTGCACACACCTGACCCAGGTTCCATCCCTGGCACCCTATGTGGTCCTCTGAGCCCTGCAGGAGTAATTGCTGAGTGCAGCGCTAGGAGTAACTCCTGAGCACCAATTGATATGGCCTCCAAACTGAAATAAAAACCTTGTTAAAAGAAATAGTTAATGCTTAAATTGGTTAAGCAGCCAACCCCTGGATGTCATTGAACACCTTTGGGAGTAGTCCCAGAAGCCCCCAAGTACCATAAGGTGGGCAGGTAATTGAGGGCACCCAGGGCAGGTCCTCCTGCCCTCACTTTAATAAACTACAGGCCTAGGCTGATTGAATATTGCTTTAGCACTGCCCACCCCCAAATAGAAGAAAACTGTAAAACTTTTTTAGCATAAACTTAAGTTTTTAAAAATTATTCGTACAGGTTTTTTTTGTTTGTTTTTGGGCGACACTCGGTGACGCTAAGGGTTTACTCCTACTTATGCGCTCAGAAATTACTTCTGGCATGGGGGACCATGTGGGATGCCGGGTATTGAACCCAGGTCCTTCCTGAGTCAGTCTCGTGCAAGGCAAATGCCCTACCTCTGTGCCCCTATTTGTACAGTTTTTAAATTGATTGAGATACTGTGACTTATAATACCATTAACAGTGGTTTCACATATATACAATTCCACAATCACACCCATCACCAGTACCCCCTCCATCTCTCCCCCCACCCTGGTCCTCAAGACTCTTCCCTCCTTTTCAACACCCAACTCAGTTGTATGAAACAGTTTTCCCATTGTGTTGCTTTTGGCTTTTTGTTGCTACCTGCTGTGGAGCTTGAAGTCCCACATAATGAGAGCGATCAGCCTGTATCTGTCCCTTTCATTCAGACTGACATCACTCAGCATGATGTCCTCTAATTCTATCTATGCCATGACAGATTGCATGATTTTGTCTTTTCTTAGAGCTACATAATATTGTGGATATACCACAGCTTTTTTTTTTTATTGTTTTGCCACATCAATTGGTGTTCAGGATTCACTCCTGGCTGTACACTCATGGACATATTGGCAGGGGTTGAAGGACCATAAAGAGTGCTGGGAACTGAATCTATGGTCAGCCCCATGCAAAGCAATTGTCCTATCGTCAGTGTTATGTCTCTGGCCACTCCCTATATCACAGCTCCTTTTTTTTTTTCTTTTGGTTTTTGAGTCACACAGCACTCAGGGGTTACTCCTGGCTCTGCACTCAGAAATTGCTCCTGGCTGGCTCCTGGGATGCCGGGATTCGAACCACCATCTGTTCTGGGTCAGCTGCATGCAAGGCAAACACCCTACCATTATCACAGCTTCTTGACCCACTCATTTGCAGTTGGGCATTTCAGTGGTTTCCATATTTTGGCTATTTTAAGCACTGAGATGAACAGAGGAGTGCGTGTGTGTGTGTTTGTGTGTGTGTGCGTACATTTATATATCCTTTTGTTTGTGGGGAAAACCACACCTGGTAATGCTCAAGGGTAATTTCTGGCAGTGCTCTGGGGACCATATAGGATGCCTGGAAGCAAACCCAGATTAGCTACATGCAAAGCAAGTTCCCTACTCAATGTACTATTTCTCCAGCCCCATATCCTTTTGAATTAATATTTCTTTGTATTTTGGGTATAGACGCAAGAGTGATATCTCTGGGTCGTATGGGAGGAGTTCTATCCCTGTTTATTTGAGAGATCTTTGTATTGCTTCAGACCAGATGACATTCTGTGGGCATGAGTTTTGAACTCAGTAATTAAGTAGGGAGATTATATAATGTTCTAAAGATCACAGTATAATTTTTTTTTGTTTGTTTTTTTGGGCCACACCCGGTGGTGCTCAGGGGTTACTCCTGGCTGTCTGCTCAGAAGTAGCTCCTGGCAGGCAAGGGGGACCATATGGGATACCAGGATTCGAACCAACCACCTTTGGTCCTGGATCGGCTGCTTGCAAGGCAAACGCCACTGTGCTATCTCTCCGGGCCCGCAGTATAATTTTTTAAAGTTTTCTAAATTACAGTTAAAATATTTTGAGATGTTGTTCCATTTAGTATACTAATCTTATATTTTTTAATTTTTCGGTTCTTTTTTTTTTTTTTTTCTTTTTCAGCCACACTCGTTTGATGCTCAGGGGTTACTTCTGGCTATGCACTCAGAAGTCGCTACTGGCTTGGGGGACCATATGGGACGCCGGGGGATTGAGCCTCGGTCCTTTCTTGGCTAGCGCTTGCAAGGCAGACAGACACCTTACCTCTAGCGCCACCGCGTCGGCCCCAATTTTTCAGTTCTTGACCCTACACCTGGCTGTACTCAGGTGACCAAGTGGTACCAGAGATCGAACCCTGGGTTCCAGCTTAAGCCTATATTCCTGCTCTTTGAGCCTTTTTCCTAGCTCCTTTGACTTTTCTTCTTCCCCTTTTCCCCCTGGTGCTATGGATTGAACCTAAGTCTCATGCAAGCATGTGCTTTACCACTGAACCACATCTCTAAAGAAATAATCTTAGTCTCTATTGTAGAATGTATGCTCTTTCTCACACTAGCTCTATTTCTCTTTCTCTCACACAGATATATACACACAAACATACATGGCTGTCCTGACAATCAAATTTGGGATCTTTTGCATGTAAAGGCATGTGCTTCAGACTCTAGGACCTTTATTTTCTAATTTATTAAGTAGAGAATTTCTTTGGTGGTTTATTACTGTTTCGAAAGTCTGCTTTAAGTCTCAGACACTTGCTGTCTGTCATTTTATGCCCGTGTATGTGTGCATTTATGTATAAGTAAATATTCATAAAGAATTCTAATAACTTGGTTGTGCTCTGGTTACAAACCACCCCCCCAATCTAGATGGCAGCAAACAACGCGAAGGGTTTCTTTCTTACTTTGTGATCATGGTTTGTTTTTTTGTTTATTTATTTATTTATTTATTTATTTATTTATTTAATTTGAGGGCCAACATCCAGCTGTGCTTAGGGCTTACCCCAGGCACTGCACTCAAGAATCACTCCTAGAGGCCGGTGAGGTGGCGCTAGAGGTAAGGTGTCTGCCTTGCAAGCGCTAGCCAAGGAAGGACAGCAGTTCCATTCCCAGGCGTCCCATATGGTCCCCCCAAGCCAGGGGCAATTTCTGAGCACTTAGCCAGGAGTAACCCCTGAGCATCAAACAGGTGTGGCCGAAAAACAAAACAAAACAACAAAAAAATCACTCCTAGAGGGGCCGGAGAAATAGCACAGTGTCTTTTGCCTTGCAAGCAGCCAACCCAGGGCCTAAGGTGGTTGGTTTGAATCTCGGCATCCATATGGTCCCCTGTGCTTGCTAGGAGCTATTTCTGAGCAGATAGCTTGGAGTAACCCCTGAGCACCGCCAGGTGTGGCCCAAAAAACCAAACCCACCAAAAAAAGAATCACTCCTAGAGGGGCTCAAGGGACTATATGGGGTGCCAGGCAGGGACAGAATCTGGGTCAATAGTGTGCAAGGCAAGCACTGTCCCCATTATCACTCAGTCTAACAAGATAGAGCAGCATGTCAGTACGGAATCTCTGCTCACATCTCTAGAATTCTTGGTTTTTGGTTTTTGGGTCATACCCGGCAGTGCTCAGGGGTTCCTCCTGGCTCTACGCTCAGAAATCGCTCCTGGTAGGGGACCCTATGGGATGCCGGGATTTGAACCATGCAAGGCAAATGCTTTACCTCCATGCTATCTCTCTGGCCCGGCTGAGCAATTCTTTTTTTTTTTTTTTTTTTTTTTGGGGGGGGGCCACACCCGGCAGTGCTCAGGGGTTACTCCTGGCTGTCTGCTCAGAAATAGCTCCTGGCAGGCACGGGGGACCATATGGGACACCGGGATTCGAACCAACCACCTTAGGTCCTGGATCGGCTGCTTGCAAGGCAAACACCGCTGTGCTATCTCTCCGGGTCCCCGGCTGAGCAATTCTTATGTGTATTATTGGTCACCATGTTAAGAGGAAAAGGAAGGTCAGAGCATGTCTTGTTGTCAGTTACACACATGGCTGTGCAGGTCACATGTTTCTGGCAGTGGTGTCCACCTGAAGTGGTACATCAGGTTCGGTGTTTGCATACCCAGCCACAGTGCTCACTGAGAGCTGCAATTCTTCAGCTGTGGTACCAATATGGTCCGCCAAGCCCATCAGGAGCAATCCTTGAGCACAGAGCCAGAGTAAGTCCTAAGCATCACTGGAAGTTGTGAGCATCCAGAACAAACAGAGGCACAGCTGTAGGATGTTCAGTTTATCTTTTTGTTACAATTTGTAATGCTCAGGGCTTAACTCCTGGCTCTGTGCACAGGGGTCACTCCTGGCAGGCTCAGAGAGCCATAAGGGGTGCCCGAGATTGAACCCTGGTTGCCTGTGTGCAAGGCAAACACCCTACCTGCTATATCTATCTCTTTTGTCTCTAGTCAGAGTTTTTCTTAAGGTCTTCATATATTGCTAACAAATTCTTTTTGACTAAGAAAAACTTGCTTCTGATCACTTCTAACCTCAATTTAAAGGGGAACTTTCCTCTAAACTGAGACGTCATTTCTGTGTTATACCGACATCATTCCCCTATTTTACTGATAGCATTTGACCTTATTCACATCAGAGAAATATGCTTTTACAGTTCAACAGACCTAAGACTTATTTGGTGAGAGAATTTCATGTTTAATGTCTCTTTAAAAAAATGAGGGCCCATGTTGATTTGAGTTTTGATCATTCCATTTGCCTTTGTGTTATAACAAATAGTATGAAGTATGTCTGAATGTATTTAAAATAATCCCTTGAGTTTTGTATGGGTATTTAGTTGAAGTAGTAAATAATGACCACCTCTGGCAGTCCTTATCGTGTATAGCAGGTATTTAGTAAGCCTTAGTTTCAACTAGATAGGGTATGTGCTTGCCCTGCTATTTATATGACTCAGATTAGATGGTTTGCTACACAGCAGTGCGAGGTATGTTACAAATTATGTGCGCTTCTAGTCTTTGTTTTTTTTTTTTTAACGGATAGCTTTAGTTTTCCTGGAACCCTATCAGCCTTATAGCTACTATTTCTTAGAATTTAGATATCTGTAGGGGCTGGAGAGATAGCATGGAGGTAAGGCGTTTGTCTTTCATGCATAAGGACAGTGGTTCGGATCCCGGCATCCCACATGGTCCTCTGAGCCTGCCAGGGGCAGATTTCTGAGCATGGAGCCAGGAGTAATCCCTGAGTGCTGCCGGGTGTGACCCAAAAACCAAAAAAAAAAAAAAAAAAAAAGAATTTAGATATCTGTAAAACTGACACATGAAAAATATCCTGATACGAGTGGGTGTAGTGAATTATGCATAAACCAAACTTTAAAACATGTAGCAAAAGCTAAGAACAACATTTAGAATTGTTGTTTTTATTATTTTATTTTATTTTACTTTTTTGGTTTTTGGGTCACACCCAGCAGTGCTCAGGGGTCACTTTTGGCTCTACGCTCAGAAATCAGTCCTGGCAGGCTTGGGGGGAACATATAGGATGTGAGGATTCGAACCACCGTCCTTCTGCATGCAAGGCAAATGCCCTACCTCCATGCTATCTCTCTGGCCCCTAGAATTATTTTTAGATTATTTAAAGCCAGTGACTTTCCTTTTCTCTCCTATAATATTCTCTTTCTCTCTCTCTTCTCTCTTTCCTCTTCCCATTCCCGTCTCTTTCATTCTGTGAGTTTACTTACCCATGGTGACAAGAAAGCCAGTGTAAAGCTCTTCTGTGTTTCATATCTGACACATACTTTCATTTGTCCGTTTTTGACCCACACTCAGTGGTGCACAGGGATCATTCCTGGTGGGGATCTGGGGACTATATGTGATGCCAAGAATAAAACCCAGGCCAACTGTGTGCAAGGGAAAGCACCTTAACTGCTATACACTCTATCTCTCCAGCCCTATGGCATATACTTCTTATAGACTTAGACCCTGTGTTCTGCCACTTCTGCACCATAATATCTTGGATAATGAATCTGCACAAAGTTAGATATTTATTTAGTCACCAAATAGACATCAAACTTTTAGTAAGTTCTTCACACTATGCTAAACTTTAAGAATCTCTTGGTGAACTAGACAGAATAATAGTATTTATGTTTAGCAACATGTTTGTTGAATTCATGTAAGTCAATAGAATAATGGTTCATGCTGGCGCAGTTAAGCTGGATAGAAAATTCTTTATATGAAGAGTTTAATCACATAAGCTATATTTCTTTTCTTTTCTTTTCTTTTCTTTTCTTTTCTTTTCTTTTCTTTTCTTTTCTTTTCTTTTCTTTTCTTTTCCCTTCCCTTCCCTTCCCTTCCCTTCCCTTCCCTTCCCTTCCCTTCCCTTCCCTTCCCTTCCCTTCCCTTCCCTTCCCTTCCCTTCCCTTCCCTTCCCTTCCCTTCCCTTCCCTTCCCTTCCCTTCCCTTCCCTTCCCTTCCCTTCCCTTCCCTTCCCTTCTTTTTTCGGCCACATCTGTTTTGATGCTCAGGGGTTACTCCTGGCTAAGCGCTCAGAAATTGCCCCTGGCTTGGGGGGGACCATATGGGACGCCGGGGGATCGAACCGTGGTTCTTCCTTGGCTAGTGCTTGCAAGATAGACACCTTACCTCTAGCGCCACCTCACCAGCCCCTATATTTATTTTCTTCTTCTTTTTTTTTTTTTTGTTTTTGGGCCACACCCGGGGTTGCTCAGGGGTTACTCCTGGCTGTCTGCTCAGAAATAGCTCCTGGCAGGCAAGGGGGACCATATGGGACACCAGGATTTGAGCCAACCACCTTTGGTCCTGGATTGGCTGCTTGCAAGGCAAACACCTCTGTGCTATCTCTCCGGGCCCTATATTTATTTTCTTTTTTTTTGTTTTTTTGTTTTTTTTTTTTTTTGGTTTTTGGGCCATACCCGGTGACGCTCAGGGGTTACTCCTGGCTATGCGCTCAGAAGTCGCTCCTGGCTTGGGGGACCATATGGGACGCCGGGGGATCGAACCGCGGTCCGTCTCCTAGGCTAGCGCAGGTAAGGCAGGCACCTTACCTCGAGCGCCACCGCCCGGCCCCTATATTTATTTTCTAATGTAGGTTCACAGTAGAAGAAAGTTGGTGGTATCTGATCTTCCTTTTCTTTCTTTTTTTTTTCTCTTTGCTTTTCTTTGTAGATAAGATGCTCCAAGTCACTTGCAGCTGTCTTCAGAAGAAAAATCACTAGCGCTTTGCTCTTGTCATCAAACCCGACATTCTTGACTTATGCTTTGGTGCTGCCACACTGGAAGAATTGCACACAGGCTCCAGGAATCCCTTCCTTTTCATGTGATCGGTTCTCTGTGGATTAAAAAAAAAAAAAGATTTGAGTCTTACTATTTAGAGCTAATTCTCCTTAGTTGTTGGACCTGCTTCATAAATCGGGTCGCTTACCAATGAGCCAACCAGCCAGTTCATGTCAGGAACTGACCGAAAACTGTGCCGTGAATGCAGTGGGGATGGCAGAAGAAGAGAGCTGCCGCAGTCAGGTGCCATCTACCTTTTACCATGGTGCCAACCAAGAACTTGACCTGCCCACCAAAGTGTACAAACGGGAGTCAGGAAGTCCTTACTCTGTGCTAGTCGACGCCAAGATGAGCAAGCCGCATCTCCACGAAACGGAGGAGCAGCCATATTTCAGGGAGTCAAGAACAGTGTCTGACGTGCGCGCTGTCAAAGAAGACCAGGAGAATTCCGATGACACGGAGGAAGAGGAAGAAGAGGAAGAGGAGGAGGAGGAAGAAGTCTCTTACAAAAGGGAGCAGATCATAGTGGAGGTAAACCTTAATAATCAAACGTTAAATGTCTCTAAAGGGGAAAAGGGTGTCTCTTCTCAGTCCAAAGAGACTCCTGTTCTTAAGACGAGCAGCGAGGAGGAGGAAGAGGAAGAGGAGGAAGAGAGCGAGGAAGAGGCCACAGATGACAGCAACGACTACGGAGAGAACGAAGGACAGAAGAAAGAGGAGAAGCGAGCGGAGAAAGCCAGCGTGACACCCCGGAGGACCCGGAGAGCTGCCTCTGTTGCTGCAGTGGCCGCTCCCCCCTCGCCCCGGACGACCCGAGGAGGCCGGAGGAAGAGTGTCGAGCCTCCGAAGCGGAAGAAGCGGGTCACCAAGGAGCCCAAAGCTCCGGTTCCGAAAGCTAAGAGTGATGAGAAAGAGACGCTGACCTGTGAGAAGTGCCCGAGGGTGTTCAATACGCGATGGTACCTGGAGAAGCACATGAACGTCACGCATAGGCGCATGCAGATTTGCGATAAATGTGGCAAGAAGTTTGTGCTGGAAAGTGAGCTGTCTCTTCACCAGCAAACAGACTGTGAAAAAAATATTCAGGTAGGTCTCACCGCCGAGAGGGCAAACTTTCCAGGATAGAACCTGGCTGTTGAGACTCATCTGGTGTCTGCCCAAGAGAATAAATACAGTAGAGGCTGAAAGGACAGAGAGAGTTCGCCAGTTGATCCTTTCACAAAAAAAGCGCCTACTTTGGCCTTTTCCAAATCCAGGCTTATGTTTTCTTTCAGAAACATTAAGTTTAACTGACGCTGGATGCGAGGGCGCCCAGGTGCCAATGGAAGGGAGATGTGTTCTAGGCGACTGAGAGTCACCATTGTAGAACATGTCATAGAATTTATCCTGTCACCTTCTCTGTCGAGGTAGGGAGACGTTGAGTGGCATGGTCAGGCATAGCGAGTGGTTCCTTTCTAGATCCTTAAGGGAAGTCAGATTCTAAGGCAGCTGATGGGGGACCCAAACCCTAAGGACTCAGGACCGGTGGAAATGGAAGATCTCCAGGCGTTGAGTTTGCTTTTATTTTGACCAGTGGAGAGATGACAACACTAAATTTGTCAAGAGCCCATGGGAATATGCAAACATAAAACAGAGGCTGAGCTGGTTGGAAATGTTGCCCTCCTGGCCATAGGGTTACGCTCTGCTGCTGTACGGTATTGATAAGATAACGAAGTGTGGTATTCGAAACAGGTTGGCATCTCGAGAACTGTGTTGTAATGGGTTAAGCGGTGTGCTCATGGCTTCTTTGTGGATTCTGTTATGGTATTGCACATGTGAATGCGTATTAATGAATATTTGTAAAGGTAAGTTAATGTCTCCATACATAAGCTATGGAAATAAAAATTCTTTTATTATACTACACTTAAGCCAAACATTCTTTTTAAAGTTCAAACTGTTTTGGTTTGTTACCTGGCATACCCTTCTTTCCCTTTAATTTTCTCTTTTAATAGACATATTGTTGCTTTTAAGAGTTGTTTTTGTTTTGTTTTATTTTTTTTTTTACAGATGTTATATCTGCTAAAAATTAACAGCCTTTTCTTTCATCAGTTGTAACTTGCTCTCCGACACTTTGGCTAAGTAAAGGAAACCTGAATCTGTGCTGATGATTTACCGGTAGTTGTGGAAATTCAGGCGACAGGGCACATGGCGCAGTGCTGCCCCCTAGAGATCCAGTTTAGATGTGGTTCATTGCAGAAAAAGTATCTCCATTTTTATAGTATTCGATCTTTAATTTGTCGTAATAAGGTTGCAGAAAATGATACACTTTACAAAAATTTTTCCTTCTTTATCACTCCTTATACCATCATGTGTTTAAACCAGGTGGGTAGTAAGGGTCAGAGCGATAGTACAGAAGGTAGGACACATTCCTTGCACATAACTGTGATGCACAGGGTTCCATCCCCAGCATCTCCAAGATAGTTCTCTGGATACCGCCAGGAGTGATTCCTGAGTGCAGAGCCAGGAGTAAGTCCTGAGCACTGCTGGGTGTGGCCACAAAACAAAACAAAAAACTGGGTGGGTAGGTTTTGTGGGTTCTGTTAAATGAACCCTCTTTAGGTTTCTAAAAACCGCCATGCTTTATTCTCACACAGAGATCCTGCTAATCCTGATGGTCTAGTAACTGGTGAAAATTAAAACCCTCCTGGTAGAGTGGCTTAGAGGAAGAGTCTTCTTGAACAATGTTCAGTTCAGAAAGAGGCTAATTTTTTTTTACACGTTTCCTCTGAGTCTTGTTTCCTAAAGTCATGGTGGTATTCAGAGATCTTTCTAGTGAATTCCAGCTTTTTCCCCCGTCAGAATTCCAGTGTGACGGTTTCCTAGAATTTTCTCATATTCTCGGCCAATGGTTTTTTTAACTGCCAGTCCTTGAACTCTGCCACTCTGCCAGTATAAGAAGGTTGGAGGGGCCGGTGAGGTGGCGCTAGAGGTAAGGTGTCTGCCTTGCAAGCACTTGCCAAGGAAGGACCGCGGTTCGATCCCCCGGCATCCCATATGGTCCCCCCAAGCCAGGGGCAATTTCTGAGTGCTTAGCCAGGAGTAACCCCTGAACATCAAACGGGTGTGGCCCCCCCCCAAAAAAAAACCCAAAATAAGAAGGTTGGAAACCTCTGGTATTAGCTGCTAACAATTCCTAGTATAAGGCACTGGACACTGCTCTGTGTTTCCTATCGAGGCATTTAAGAGAGCTCTGAAGCTGGGCTCTAAAGGAACAAGAAGAACAATAATACAGGTTAGAAAACTCAACCAGGGGCCGGGTAGGTGGCACTGGAGGTAAGGTGTCTGCCTTGCAAGCGCTAGCCAAGGAAGGACCGCAGTTCGATCCCCCGGCGTCCCATATGGTCCACCCAAGCCAGGGGCGATTTCTGAGCACATAGCCAGGAGTAACCCCTGAGCGTCAAACGGGTGTGGCCCAAAAAAAAAAAAAAAAGAAAACTCAACCAGAAAGAAATGCTTAGTACAATAAATTAGATTTGGATAAAATACAGTAAGATCTCAGTAATGTAAGATGATGAAGATACTTGTGCAGTATCTGAGATGCAGTAGTTTTTATGCTTCTGTTGATCTATAGCCCTTATTTGTGTTTCCTCTTATTTTTATTTATGCTAAATTAAGTTTGAATTCTCTGCTCAGCACCTGATAATGGCATAATGACCCATGTGTTGAAGGTAACCTCTGTTGTTAATTCATATGTTTTAAAAACTAGACGTTTCTTTTGCAGGTACAGTACTAATGGATCAAAACAGCCAATTCTTTGACATTAATACACTTCCCATTACTTTTTGTTTTACTTTTTGCCATTGAAATGGCGTGCCATGGAAAGTAGACTATAGAGGTGTGAGTCTTGAAATCTGGACTCCATGGATATATAGTTTGAATTTGGCCTCGTGCCACGATGCTAATGCAAACCCGTTTCATCTGCCAGGAGGCAGGCATGGCCTTCTGCAAGCCTCTGTACATAAAGATTATTTTTATTTATCCTGTTCAGTGTGTGTCCTGTAACAAGTCCTTCAAGAAACTCTGGTCCCTTCATGAACATATCAAGATTGTTCATGGATACGCAGAAAAGAAATTCTCCTGTGAAATTTGTGAGAAGAAATTCTATACCATGGCTCACGTGCGGAAACATATGGTTGGTAAGTTCTTTCAGCTTTCCCCAGACCTGCCATGTCCCCTGTTCTTCTGTGTTTCATGCTCTGGACTGGGCAGGATACGAGGCATGGCCTTCCTTTTTTGAGCTCTGATTTGTTTAGACTCACTGCCACACAAGACATCTTCCATAAAGCCTTACCAGACTGTTGATGGGTAGTTCCACACCAGCCAGGTGTCTTTCTGACACGGTCCCTCGTTCCTCTCTTGGAACTGTGTAGACACACACTTATGGTGTGGGAGGGAGAAAATTGCAGTCACTTACTTATGTAATGTCTTTTCTAACGTGGACCTTCTGACGCTGGTTTTGAAAGTAAGTGTACTCTGTATTTCAGCACACACAAAAGACATGCCATTTACGTGTGAGACCTGTGGAAAATCCTTCAAGCGCAGCATGTCACTTAAGGTGCACTCCTTGCAACACTCTGGCGAGAAGCCCTTCAGGTGTGAGGTAAGGGACGTCTGGGCCTCGGGCTGGCGCTGGTGTTTCTGGTGAAACGAGAGAGATTGGTCTGCTGCAACTCGGGCTGCTGCCTGCGTGGCCTCAAAACCAGGTTCTGAGTGGCACATGTCCCTCACCTCTGTGTAATGAAGTGGTCACAGTATTTTCATGATTATCTTGTTCACTATACACCGATGCTCAGGAGTCACCATGGTCATACCTGGCAGTGTTCAGAGGTCATGTGCTGGGGATCTAGCTCAGTGCTTCAAGCATGCCAGGAATACTCTCCAGCCCCTACCTCTGTTTCCTTGGCTGCCTTATACTGTTTTGTTGGCTGAGAAGCTCAAACCCCAGGCCTCACACATGCAAAGCAGATTCTCTGTGAATGGGCTCCATTCCTTGCCCCAGTAATGGCATTTTTATTTGTTTGTTTTGCGGCCACACCGGCAGCTCTCAAGGGTCTCTCCTGTGCTCAGAAATTACTCCTGGCAGGCTTGGGTGACCATATGGAATGCTGAGGATCAAACCTCAGCTGTGTATAATGCAAGTGCCCGACCCAATGTACATCGCTTTAGCCCCAGAAATGACATTTTTAGATAGACCCTCAGTCTTAGATTAGGTTAAATCTAGGAATAACATTTCTTTAAAAAAAAAATAAAATAGGGGCCGGGCGGTGGCGCTAAAGGTAAGGTGCGCCTGCCTTGCCTGCGCTAGCCTTGGACAGACCTCGGTTCGATCCCCCGGTGTCCCATATGGTCCCCCAAGCCAGGAGCAACTTCTGAGCGCATAGCCAGGTGTAACCCCTGAGCGTTACAGGGTGTGGCCCAAAAACCAAAAAAAAAATAAAAAAATAAAAAAATAAAAAAACAGGGGCCACCACATATTCTAGCAACCCTAGGGGTGAGGGAAGAGGATATGGGAGGTAGGACAAAAACAGAGTTGTAGGGAGGACAATTTGGTGATGGGAATCCCCCCTGATTTTATGTAAATATGTACCTAAAATATTATTGTCAACAATATGTAATCCACTATGATCAAAATAAAAATTATATTAAAAAAAAAACAAAAAAAAACAGGGGCCGGAGAGATAGCGTGGAGGTAGGGCATTTGCTTTGCATGCTGAAGGGCGGTGGTTCTAATCCCGGCATTCCATATGGTCCCCTGAGCCTGCCAGGAGCGATTTCTGAGCATAGAGCCAGGAGTAACCCTCGAGTGCTGCTGGGTGTGACCCAAAAACCAAAAAAAAAACAAAAAACAGAAACCTTTATTTATTGATTGATTAATTGACTGATTGGTTGTTGGGCCACATAGAGCTGTGCTCAGGGGTCACTCCTGGCTCTGAACTCAGAAATGTGCCCTGGCAGGCTGGGGGACCATATAGGTGCCAGGAATTCAACTGGTCCCTCTTGGGTCAGCTGCATGCAAGGCAAATGCCCCACCACTGTGCTATCTTTCCAGCCCAGGAATGACATTTCTTGAGTTATTCTTCCTTTTTCAGTAAGTCAGGAACATTGGGTATTCTTTGATGGTAATTTTATTTTTCCTTTGTTTTAGGCCACACCCTGGCTCAGGGATCTTTCCTGGTAGGCTCAGGGGACCATATGGACAGCTGGTTAGTGAACCTGGGTTGGCCTCATGCAAGGCCAGTGCCTTATCTGCCGTACTATCACTCTTACCCATTTCCTTTTTTATTAGTCACTGAGCTGCAGAACGATAGTTGACACAAGCAGATTTTAGTGTGAACACTGGAGTTAGTCTCTTGAGACTCCATGAAATGAGCTCAAGAAAAGCTCCTTTTAGTGACTTACTCGAATCTCCTCTGTCCTGTGCAGAATTGTGATGAAAGGTTCCAGTACAAATACCAGCTACGCTCCCATATGAGCATTCACATTGGACACAAACAGTTCATGTGCCAGTGGTGCGGCAAAGATTTCAACATGAAGCAGTACTTCGATGAGCACATGAAAACACATACTGGTAAGACTTTCTTGGAAAGGGGACTAAGAGTTTTAAGCATTGATTGATGACCAGTTTGAATCCATTTATTTAAAAACCTATACCACAAAATTTCATTCTAAGTGAAAATTCTGCCAATAAAATTTAGACATAGAATACTGAAAACATTGAGTAGGGCGCAAAAAAGAAAAAAAATACTGAAAAACTGGACTTTGTAGCTATTTTTTGGATGGAAACACACCTGGTAGTACCCAAGGCTACTCTTGGTTCTGCACTCATGGCCCATTCCTGGCAGGGCTCAAAGAACCATATGAGTTGTTAGAAATTCAATCGAGGTTGTCCTCATGCAAGGCAGATGATTCCCTGCTGTCCTATCTCTCCAGCCCATATTTGTAGCTATTTTAAAGCAAATTATGGTGCTTTTACTTGGAGAACAGAATTTCTGAAAGTGTATGCAACTTACTTTGTTTTTTTCTTTTTTTTAGTATATGTGCTGCTGAAGTGAGCACTATTTTTCTTTTTCTCTTTTTTGTTTTTGTTGTTGCTTTTGGATCACCCCTAGAAGTGGGATTAATCCTGGCTCTGCCTGTGCTCAGGAACTACTTCTGGCAGGCTCCAGGGACCATATAGGATGCCAGGGATCAAAACCCGGTCAGCTGCATGTAGGGCAAATCCCTCACTGGCCCTATTTTCCTGAGGAAAGGGTTTTTTCTAAGAAAAGAGTTCTGGACATGGGCTGGAGCGGTGGCACAAACAGTAAGGCGTCTGCCTTACTAGCTAGCCTAGGACAGACTGCGATTTGATTCCTTCCTCCCCAGTCTCATATGGTCCCCCAAGCCAGAAGCAATTTCTGAGCATATAGGCAGGAGTAATCCCTGAGTGTCACAGGGTGTGGCCCAAAAAAACAAAAAAAAAAGAGAGAGAGAGAGTTCTGTACCTTTTTTTCTTTTTTTTTTTTTTCTTATTTGGACCATATCCAGCAGCACTCAAGAGTTACTCCTGGTTCTGCACTCAGAAATCGCTCCTGGCAGGCTTAGGGGACCATATGGGATGCTGGGAATTGAACTCGGGTCCATCTTGGGTCGGCCACATGCAAGGCAAATGTCCAACTGCTGTGCTATCTCTCCAGCCACAGAGTTCTGGACCTTAGTCACTAGAGAACATTGCTTAAACTAAAATAGCCTCTCAATATTTAAAAACATTTTCATTAGGAGCCAGAGAGATAGCATGGAGGTAGGGTGTTTGCCTTGCATGCAGAAGGACAGTAGTTCGAATCCCAGCATCCCATATGGTCAAAAAAGAATTTGACCTACCAATATTTACTACTTTAGAATTACCTTCATTAAATGAAGCTAAAGCCATTTTTATCCACTTTATGTTTTCAGAGGTCCAGAGTATTTGAATCTTAGAAGCCTTTGATTATTAATCTGGCTAAATTAATAGATGTTATCATCACTTCTCAGTCTTTTTTTTTTGGGGGGGGGGCCACACCCTGTGCCACTGAGGGGTTACTCCTGGCTATGCGCTCAGAAGTTGCTCCTGGCTTCTTGGGGGACCATATAGGACGCCGGGGGATCAAACCGTGGTCCGTCCTAGGCTAGTGCAGGCAAGGCAGGCACCTTACCTCCAGCGCCACCGCCCGGCCCCTCCAGCGCCACCGCCCGGCCCCCACTTCTCAGTCTTAACTTTGATTTTATAGGATCTGTCTGTACACAGACTGTTGTTGTTGTTGTTGTTGTTTTGGTCACACCCGGCAGCACTCAGACATTACTCCTGTCTCTACACTTAGAAATTGCTTCTGGCAGACTCAGGGGACCATATGGGATGCCGGAATTCGAACCACCGTCCTTCTGCATGAAAAGCAAACGCCTTACTTCCATGCTATCTCTCCGGCCCCTCCTACACAAACTCTTATAATAGATCTAGATTCTGGGGCCAGAAAGATAGCACAGCAGTAGAGCGTTTGTCAATTCAGAACAGATGGGGTTCGAATCCCTGCATGGTCCCCCATGCCTGCCAGGAGCGATTTCTGAGTGAAGAGCCAAGAGTAATGCCTGGGCGCCACAGGATATGATCCAAAAACAAAAATAGGGCCAGAGCGGTGGTACAAGTGGTAGGACGTTTGCCTTGCACACGCTAGCCTAGGATGGACAGTGGTTCGCTCCCCCACCATCCCATATGGTCCCCCAAACCAAGAGCAATTTTTGAGTGCATAGCCAGGAATAACCCCTGATCATCACTGGATGTGACCCGAAAACAAAACAAGAAAATGGGCCGGAGAGATAGCACAGCAGTAAGGCTTTTGCCTTGCATGCAGAAGGATATTGGTTCAAATCCCGGCATCCTATATGGTCCCCCGAGCCTGCCGGGGGGCGATTTCTGAGCATAGAGCCAGGAATAACCCCTGAACATTGCCAGGGTGACCCAAAACCCAAAATAAATAAATAAATAATAAAGAAGGGGCTGGAGGGTTAACACAGTGGCAGGGCGTTTCACAATGGAGTGTTTCTGAGTGTGGCCCAAAAACCAAAATAATAATAATAATACAGAAGAATTCTAGATTCTGCTAGTTATCTGTTATCTACAAAACTGCAGAGAACCACAAGAGATGACACTCTCAGTCTCCTGAGTTGGGGTAGACATGGGCCTTGTGCAGCAGAGTCCCTGCATATGCTTCTGTGCCATGCATGGTCCTGACCATGCAGGGACACAGGGCTGGGCGAGCACCTGCTGCTTTTGTTTGTCCTTGATAAAGGAGCATCTAGTCCTTTATGAACACATTCAGGAATGGCCCCAAAATAAAAAAAAAGTAAATAATCTTAAGTAAAATGAAGGGCAAGAGAGATGGTACAGTGGCAAGGGTGTTTGCCAGGCACGCAGCCAACCTAGGTGTGATCCTTGGCATCCCATATGGTTCCCTGAGCACGCCAGACACATCCTGAGTGCAGAGTCAGGAGTAACCCCTGAACACACCAAGTACGGTCCAAAAACTGAAAAAAAAAAAAAAAAAAAGAAAAAGAAAAGTAAAGTAAAATTAAATTGGATATTTATCTTATAATTGGGGGGGGTGTGTGACACCCAGCAGTGCTCAAGGGTTATTCCTGGCTCTATGCTCAGAAATCGCTCCTGGCAGGCTCGGGGGACCATATAGGATGCTGGAGTTCAAACCACCATCCTTCTGCATGCAAGGCAAACGTCCTACTTCCATGCTGTCTCTCTGGCCCTAAATGGGACATTTTATTTTATTTTATTTATTTTATTTTATTTTTGGGTCACACCGGTAACACTCAGGGGTTACTCCTGGCTCTACACTTAGAAATTGCTCCTGGCAGGCTTGAGGGACCATATGGAATGTCGGGATTGGAACCACTGTCCTGCATGCAAGGCAAACGCCCTACCTCCATGCTATCTTTCTGCCCCAGAATGGGACATTTTATTTTTTTTTAATTTTTAATTTTTAATTATGAGAACAATGATGCAAAGAGGACAAGGTAAAGTTACAGTGAAAGAACAATCGCCCATAAACAGAGTTCTCAGAAATCCCCTTGCTGGGGCCGGAGAGATGGCATGGAGGTAAGGCGTTTACCTTTCATGCAGAAGGTCATCTGTTCGAATCCCGGCATCCCATATGGTCCCCCGTGCCTGCCAGGAGCAGTTTCTGAGCACAGAGCCAGGAAAAACCCCTGAGCACAGCCGGGTGTGACCCAAAAACCCAAAAAAAAAAAAAAAAAAAAAAAAAAAAAGAAATCCCCTTGCTGACACCTAAATATTGAACTTGCAGTCAAAAAAACATTAAGAAAAATAAGGGCAGAACCCATGTACAATTACTTTGTCCATAAGTCCCCAGATTGTAGTACATTATAACATTTCTTAGCAGTACACAAAGCAACCTAAAGCCATGAGATTTATGTGACTCCTTAACTTTGAAGTCATAGTATTCTTATATATTCATGCACATACATATTAGTTTAAGTTAACATCAAAAGTTTAAGAGGTTTTTTTTTTTTTATGCTCAGGGGTTACTCCTGGCTACGCACTCAGAAATTGCCGCTGGCTTGGGGGGACCATATGGGACGCCGGGGGATCGAACCATGGTCCTTTTCTTGGCTAGCGCTTGCAAGGCAGACACCTTACCTCTAGCGCCACCTCGCCGGCCCAAGAGGTTTTTTTTTAAGGGTTAGTCAAAGGGGCACAGTAAAAACGGTGTTAGAGTGGCAAATATTGTTTGTATAGGCCCACCAAAATATGAGGGTCATAGAAAGGAATAGCCTTGGTCTAAATACAAGGAGAACACTACCCCTGAAGTTTCCTGGCATAAGACCAACTCTAGGCTCCAGTCAAACTAGTTTATTAAATCCAAGTCATTGTCTGTAGTGCCAATACAGTTCTATTTTTCACGCAGACCTATTGTTGGCATGAATGGAACATTTTAAATTGCTTTTACCAAATGTTAAATTTTCCCTTTGCCTTATTTTAGCCTTTTTTGTTTGTTTGTTTTGGGTTTTTTTGGGTCACACCCCGCGTTGCTCAGGGGTTACTCCTGGCTGTCTGCTCAGAAATAGCTCCTGGCAGGCACGGGGGACCATATGGGACACTGGGATTCGAACCAACCACCTTTGGTCCAGGATCTGCTGCTTGCAAGGCAAACACCTCTGTGCTATCTCTCTGGGCCCCTTATTTTAGCCTTATTGTGATTTTTTTTTCTTTTTTTTTTTGGTTTTTGGGCCACACCCTGCGGTGCTCAGGGGTTACTCCTGGCTGTCTGCTCAGAAATAGCTTCTGGCAGGCACGGGGGACCATATGGGACATCGGGATTCGAACCAACCACCTTTGGTCCTGAATCGGCTGCTTGCAAGGCAAACGCTGCCATGCTATCTCTCCGGGCCCTTATTGTGATTTTTATCTTGAAGGTTCAAGGACACTTTAACACCCTTCATTTAGCTCTGGGCCAGAGAGTACATACAAGGGGTAAAGTACTTATTTCCAGGTGGTGAGGTGGCGCTAGAGATAAGGTGCCTGCCTTGCAAGCTAACCAAGGAAGGACCATGGTTCTATCCCCTGGCATCCCATATGGTCCCCCCAAGCCAGGGGCAATTTCTGAGCGCTTAGCCAGGAGTAACCCCTGAGCATCAAACGGGTGTGGCCTGAAAAATCCAAAAAAAAAAAAAAGCACTTATTTCGTTTGTATCCTAAAGACATCTCGTGTGGCCCCCTAGACACCACCAGGGGTCACTCCTGAGCACCACTGAGTACAGCTCTTTAATCCCCCAGAATGATTTAATCAATTCTGTTTAATTTAAAATTTTATTTGTTGGGGCCAGGAAGGTGGTGCTAGAGGTAAGGTGTCTACCTTGCAAGCGCTAGCGTAGGATGGACTGTGGTTCGATCCCCCGGTGTCCCATATGGTCCCCCCAAGCCAGGAGCGATTTCTGAGTGCTTAGCCACGAGTATCCCCTGAGTGTCAAATGGGTGTGGCCCAAAAAACAAAAAAAAAAAAATTTATTTGTTAAAAAAAAATTTTATTTGTTTGTTGTTTTGAGGTCATACTTGGCAGTTCTTCGGCCTTACTCCTAGCTCTATGCTTAGGGATCACTCCTGATAGCTAAGAGACAGAATCTGGCTTAGCAAAATGCAAGGCAAATGTCCTATCCACTGTACTATCTCTGTCCAAACCCTAAAATAGAACTTTGAATGTTTCGGTGATTGGTGGAGTTGGATTTAAAAAACAACAACAGGGGCCTGAGAGATAGCATAGCAGTGTTTGCCTTGCAAACAGCCGATCCAGGACCTAAGGTGGTTGGTTCGAATCCTGGTGTCCCATATGGTCCCCTGTGGTCCTCTGTGCCTGCCAGGAGCTATTTCTGAGCAGATAGCCAGGAGTAACCCCTGAACACCGCCAGGTGTGGCCCAAAAACCAAGAAAAAACAACAACAACAATAACCACAACCTCAAGATGGGGCCATATAGAGCACTTTCCTTGCATATGTCCAGACCTAGCATCCCATATAGTTCCCTGAGCCTGCCAGGAGCTAAGAGTAACCCCTGAGCATTGTGGTTGTGGCCCCAAAACAGAAACAAACAAAAATGTTAGATAAACAGACAAATTGGGCACAGAACAAGGACAAGAAGTCAATCAGCAGCAGTGATTTAGTGATGAAAATAAGAAACACAGGGGGCGGAGAGACAGCACAGCAGTAGGGCATTTGTCTTGCACAAAGCTGACCCTGGATAGACTCGGGTTCAATTCCCGGCATCCCTGAGCTCAGAGCCAGGAGTAACCCATGAGCACCGCTTGTGGCCCCCAAACTAAAATAATAATGATGATGATGGTGGTGATGATGGATTGGAGAGTCGGGGTAGGGAGTCAGGAAGAGCACCACTTGCCTTGCATGTAGCCAACCCAGGTTAGATGCTCCATACTCTGTGGTTCCACCAAACATCATCAAGCATGATTCCCTGAGCATAAAGCCAGTAGTTAACCCTGAGCACATCTGGGTGTGGGTCCTGCCCTCCCCACCAAAAAAAAAAGACTTAACAAACCTCCTTTAAAAAAAAAATCTCCTTATATGGCAGGTTTTTATTATTAAGATCACCGTGGCTGGGGCTGGAGAGATAGCATGGAGGTAAGGCATTTGCCTTGCATGCAGAAGGTCGGTGGTTTGAATCCTGGCATCCCATATGGTCCCCCGAACCTGCCAGAAGCGATTTCTGAGATAGAGCCAGTAGTAACCCCTGAGTGCTGCTGGGTGTGACCCCCCCCAAAAAAAAAATATATATATATATTTCTCACGATGGCTTGTGGGTGTAAAACTGTTGAGCAGTGCTGAGCAAACAGTAGGACTCAGCCCTGTTGGCTCTTTTGCTGTCCTGTGGGAGAAAAGGAAGCAATAGCTGCAGTAAATCAACTCTCCCTAGCCTTCCCGGGCCCATGGACATTGGGAAATGATGTGGGATGTTTTTGATGCTCTGAATCTCTTGGGGACCTTGAGGAATACTGGAAGGAAGAAAACCTTGGTGCCACCTATTCCTATTGCTGAGAAAGTCCTGCCCAGAGGCCAGCAGTACTCCCAAGGGAGATACACTCCAGGCCAAGAAGTACTCTTTTTTTTTTTTTTTTTTTTTTTTTTTTTTTTTTGGTTTTTTTGGGCCACACCCGGTAACACTCAGGGGTTACTCCTGGCTATGAGCTCAGAAGTCGCTCCTGGTTTGGGGGACCATATGGGACACCGGGGGATCGAACCGCAGTCCGTTCAAGGCTAGCGCAGGCAAGGCAGGCACCTTACCTTTAGCACCACCGCCCGGCCCCCCCTTTTTTTTTTTTTTTTTTTTTGTCGTGTAATAGATGCCTTTATTAGTTAATTATACCAAACTTACTTTGGTATAATTTTGGAGAAGGAAGGGGAGATGAGAGTAGGGAGGAGGAAAGGAGAGAAGAGAGGAGAGGATGAGAGAAGAAAATGAGAGGAAAGGGAGAGGAGGGGAGGAGAGAGAGGGGAGGGGAAGAAAAAGGAGGAGAGAGGAGGGAAGGGGAAGAGAAAGCAGGGGAGGGGAGAGGAGGGAAGGGGAGGAGAGAGGAAGGGAGAAGAGGGGAGGGGAGAGGAGAGGAAAGGAGAGGAGGGGAAGGGAAGGGAGAGGAAAGGAGGGGAGTGGAGTGGCCCAAGAAGTACTCTTGTGTGGGAAGATGAGTCAGGCCTTCCCCTGCTAAGGCGGTCTGAAGGCACAGATCTGCTGTATTAGGACAATTTTGGCAAAGTCCTACTTCGGGTTGGAACACATACGTCCCTCAAAGATGAATGTGCTAGAGTTGGAGCCAAGTACAGCAGGTAGTACAACACTTGCCTTGTACCTGGCCAACCTGGGTTTGATCTTTAGCATCCCATATCATCTGAGTACCACCAGAAGTAATACCTGAGCACTGAGCCACAAGTAACCCTTAAGCTTTACTGGGGGTGCCTCCCCAATAAAAACAAAAACAAAACAAAACAAAACAAAAAATGATGAATGTTCCTAAGTTTCGTTTTGTTTTGGGGTTATACACAGTGACGCGCAGGGGTTACTCCTGGCTATGCGTTCAAAAATAACTTCTGGCTTGGGGGACCATATGGGACGCTAGGGACAACCAAGGTTGTCCTGGGTCAACCGTGTGCAAATCAAATGCCCTACCATTGTGCTATCACTCTGGCCCCAATATACCTAAGTTTTGAGGAAGGTTCCTCTGTAGCATTAATTTCCTTGGGTGGTTTCACCAGAAAGTTCTGGGTCATTTCTGTGGCTGGTGCTGTGAGCACCTTCCCACTGTCTCTCTTTCCCATTATTCTGGCCCATCCCTTAGTTTTTGTTTTTGTTTTTATTTTGGGGGGATCACACCTGGCAGCACTCGGATTACTCCTGGTTCTACACTCAGAAATTGCTCCTGGCAGGCTCAGAGGACCATATGGGATGTCAGAATTCGAAACACCATCCTTCTGCTTCTAAGGCAAAAGCCCTGTTGCTGTACTATCTCTCCAGCCCCCCCCCCCTTTTTGGTTTTGAGCCATACCCGGAGGCGCTCAGGGGTCTGTTCTGGTCAGCCACATGTGTAAGGCAAATGCCCTACTACTGAGCTGTCTCTTTGGCCCCATCCCTTAGTATATTTTGTTTTATTTTGGGTCACACCTAGCAGTGCTCCGGAGTTACTCCTGGCTCCGAGCTCAGATATAGCCTCTGATAGGCTCGGGAGACCATATGGGATGCTGGAAATCAAACCACTGTCTGTCCTGGGTTGGCTATCTCTCCGGCTACTCCATCCCTTAGTTTTTTAAAAATCAAGCCCAGGTAGTTGGTCATCCGTAAATTTTGGGATATTTATTGTTTTGTTGTTGTTGTTACACTTAGCACTGTTCAGGGCTTATTCTTTTTGTTGTTTTTGTTTTTGGGTCACACCCAGCAGTGCTCAGAGGTTACTCCTGGCTCTGTGCTCAGAAATCACTCCTGGCAGGTTCAGAGGACCATATGGGATGCTGGGGATTGAACCTGGGTCTGTCCCAGGTCGTTTGTGTGCAAGGTAAACAAACGCCTTACCACTCCATTTTATTACTCCGGCCCTTCAGGACTTATTCCTGGCTGTGTGCACAGGATCATGCCTGGTGAAACTGGACCAAATGGGAGCTGGAAATCAAACCTGGGTCTAGGTCACGTGCAAGCTGAGTGCCTTTGTGCTTATATCTGCTCTTACATGTTAAGCCCTTGCCTGCGGAGACTCTCCCTGACTCCTGTTGTAGAAAGGGGGGCTGAGCGATAGCACAGCACGTAGGATTTTTGCCTTTTAAGCTACAGACCCAGATTTGATTCCCAGCATCCCATATGGTACCCCAAGTCTGCCAGAAGTGATTTCTGAGCACAGAGCCAGAAGTAACCCCTGAGTGCCACCAGGTGTGACCCCAAATCCGAAAAAAGCAAACAATAATGTAGAGAGGGGGTAGGGGCATCTTTGTCATATGCCCTGATGGTGCTTCTGGCCTGTGTCCATCTCAGGAGAGAAACCCTTCATCTGTGAAATCTGTGGCAAGAGCTTCACCAGCCGCCCCAACATGAAGAGGCACCGCCGAACCCACACGGGCGAGAAGCCTTATCCTTGCGACGTGTGTGGCCAGCGGTTCCGCTTCTCCAACATGCTCAAGGCCCACAAGGAGAAGTGCTTTCGGGTGACCAGTCCCGTGAACGTGCCGCCCGCCGCCACCGTCCAGCTGCCCCTGACGACTGCCCCCGTCACCCCGGTTCCTTCCGCAGTAAACACCCCTGCCACCCCTGCCCCTCCAGTCAACATGAACCCCGTAAGCACGCTGCCCCCCAGGCCGCTCCCCCACCCCTTCTCGCACCTGCATATCCACCCCCACCCGCACCACCCGCACCATCTCCCCATCCCACCTGTCCCTCACTTGCCCCCGCCTCCTGCTCTCTTTAAGAGCGAGCCTTTAAACCATAGGGGCCAGGGCGAGGACACCTTCCTGAGGCACCTGGCCGAGAAGAACAGTCCCGGGCCACCCCAGCATCATTAACACCCCTCCGGCCACCTCCACCTCGCCACTTCTTCCCCGCCAGTTCTGGCTTTGCAGCTCAAGGGCTGCAGAGTAGCTATGGCGCCTTCAACCTCTTCTCTGGCCTCCTGTCGCCTCGGGGAGTCAACCTGTCCTAGGGAAAAGCCAGTCCCAAGGAATGAAGGCTATCTATCTACCCTTCGCTCTCAAGAGGGGTCAAGAGGGGCTGGCAGGCTCAATCCAGGGGAGAACCGCCCAATTTTACAAGCCCGATTTGCTTGCATTTTCTGGTGACTTTTATAAATTTCAGATACGCACACTGGTGGGAATTTTTCTAATTTCATATCAGCTGATGAGGTATGCTTGCTTTTTTTTTTTTTTTTTTTTTTTTTTTTAATCCTGGACTTCCCCTCAAAGAGGGGCTAGGCCTGGTCTCTCCTTTGTACTAATCGGAAAGGCTGTGAGATGAATCCAGAGCATTAATTTGTATCACTGTGTATGGGAATGAAATGCTTTTTTCCTCTCTTGGTGCTGGCCTCCCGAGTTTGAGCTAGCCGTGGTTCACAGTTTTATCAAGCATTATCGAGAAAACCAGATATTTTCTCCTTGGTGTAGCTCTCCTAACGCACTCTTTATTTTACTACAGAAATTATTTTAGAGTTTTTTTGTATAGACTCCTTTAGTTAGTCTGTTTCTAAAATGAAATGTATTTCAATAAGCGGTGTAATTTTTTCAGTGTAGCTGGACCTATGTTGTAAAATAGAAAAATGTTTTTATAATCATAAAAAATGTGATTCTTAAAGATGCATATATAACTTCTATAGTTTAAAGTTATCCTCACATCCGTACAACTCAAAGGTGCTTCAGAGAATAGATGTGTCTGAGAGGGTCTGTCTCCAGGTTATGCAGAAATGAGGTTTGGTGTTTGGAAGGTGGAACTTAAGTTCTTAAGTAGTCATTGAATCTCTACTTAACAACTCAAATGTCTAGGGGCTAGGGAAATAGCTCAGAGGGCTCGTGTTCATCCTTTCATGTGTGGAAGGCCCAGATTCAATTCCTGACATCACATGTTTCCCCAAGAACTGCTAGGGTGCAGCCCCCAAGCACTGAGCTGGGAGTAGCTGACCCCTGAGCACTACTGGGTGTGGACCAAACTTCCACCCATTTTCCTAAAAAGATGTTCGATTATGGGGCCAGAAGTGATAACACAGCCCGTAAGATGCTTGCCTTGCACACGTCTGACCTGGGTTTAATCCTCAGCATCCCATATGATCCCCTGATCCTGCCAGGAGTAATTCCTGAGTGTAGAGCCAGGAATTACTCCTGAGCATCACTGGGTGTGGCCCCAAAACCAAAACCAAACAACCAGTAAAGCTCAGTTGTCTGTCCAGTGCATTAACTGCTTCTACATTAGCACACTAATGTCCTCCACATCACATATGGTGGTTCAGTGAGCGTGTTTTGTGGAATGCTTGGCAGAGGGTTGGACTGTCTCCAGCTATGGCTTAATGTTTATCAGTGTCAGCAACAGCTAAATGTCAGCTACCACTTGCACTTATTGAAAAATTGGAGTGAAGCCAGTCATGGTCTAAAGGAGGAAGTGGAGGGAAGTAGAGGGGCTTGTCTCGTCTCAGTCACAACCATCTCTGAGCGAGATGATCATGTCCAGCTTTTGAAGGATGCCCCGCTGAAGCCGAGTGGCACTCTGCACATTTGGAGGTGGTTTCGGGTGGTCAGAAGTGCTAGGGAAATAATGCAGTACATTGAAATTACACTTGTGATGTGGCTGCTTGGAGCAAAGATGTGTGGATGAGAACACAGATTGATGGCAAGTTCTTGAGTGTTGGATCACTGGATATAGCCGCAACTCTGAGCAAGTCTAACACAGTTTGCAGGAACATATTTCTGTAAGTAATTGGTTATGTGGCAGCTGTGTCCCAGTGACGATGAGGAGCGCAGGGCCTCCAAAGTTTGCTTTTGGACAGGTTACTTTTTCTAGTTTGGAGAACTTCTAAAGAACATGCTCAATTGTAAGATTATTGGAGGAAAGATTAAACAGAAGGGCTAACATTTTGGTACTATTTAATAAGTTGATTTTTTTTTTTGTTTTTTGTTTTTGGGCCACACTTGGCGGTGCCCAGGGCTTACTCCTGGCTATCTGCTCAGAAATAGCTCCTGGCAGGCTCAGGGGACCATATGGGACGCCAGGATTCGAACCAACCACCTTAGGTCCTGGGTCAGCTGCTTGCAAGGCAAACACCACTGTGCTATCTCTCCGGCCCCAACAGGTTGATTTTTGAAGATAAAATACAGCTGAATTTTTTGTGCTTTTTTTTTTTTTTTTTTTTTTTTTTTTGGTTTTTGGGCCACACCCGTTGGACGCTCAGGGGTTACTCATGGCTATGCGCTCAGAAATTGCCCCTGGCTTGGGAGGACCATATGGGACGCCGGGGGATCGAACTGCTGTCCGTCCTACGCTAGCGCTTGCAAGGCAGACACCTTACCTTTAGCGCCACCTTCCCGGCCCCGCTTTTTTTTTTTTTTTTCTGTGGATTTTTTATTTTGATCTCAGAAAACTGAGTTCCAAATTTAGGTCATCTCTTTCTTTCTTTTTTTTTTTTTTTTTTGTGGTTTTTGGGTCACACCCGGCAGTGCTCAGGGGTTATTCCTGGCTCCAGGCTCAGAAATTGCTCCTGGCAGGCACGGGAGGACCATATATGGGACGCCGGGATTCGAACCGATGACCTCCTGCATGAGAGGCAAACGCCTTACCTCCATGCTATCTCTCCGGCCCCCATCTCTTTCTTTCTTAATCTTGAAATTCCTTTATTTTTCCTCCCCTGGGCTCTTAACTCATTCTTCCTGCATTAGAATCTTGGCTTTTATTTATTTTTATTTTTAATATTAAATGTGCAGATAATGCTTCAAGCACTTCCCTGGCAGATTATTTCTGTTATAGGAAAAATATGGAATTCTTTCAGTGGAAGTGAAGTCCCTGTTTTTAAAAGTGCCACATTTTCTGTTCACTTTTGGTTTAATATTTCCAAGTTGTTTTTTTTTTTTTCTTCTTCTGATTATTTGCCTTTGTGTCTTGGATAGAGAATTTTAGAGCAAGGCAGAAAAATAGCTCAAAGCGTATTTTTCTTCCTGTTTGGGGGATATATATGTTCAGGAGGCTGTTATTTTTAAGCCTTTGAATGCATTCTTTAAACATCTAGATATCCAAGTCAATAAGAAAAGTTAATTCCCTGTTGATGAATTAATCCTTAGTTGCTACCTCCCCTAACCCACAATCTCTTTTGCATTCCATGGCAAATGTGTGGATCTATACATGAACTTTATTAAGATGATTTCAGAAAACTATATGAACTGCAGCTTAATTATTTTTCATTTACAATGTTAGGCAGCAGTTCTAACTTCTCAACTTGAGACCACTGAATGGACCGTTTCGTGAGATGGACTTTACTTACACTCTGGGAAATTCAGGTAGTTGTTTTTGTCATTCGAGTGAATATAGCCATAAGAAAACCTGTGACATAGGAAAACCAGTATTAAGCAAATAATCACCACCACCCTTAACAGAAGCAAAAAAGGAATTAAAAAAAAAAAGGTCAACATTGTATACACAATACGAGTTGAGTGAAAGGTATTGTGGAACAATGTGGAGACTTCTGCCCATCCTTATCACCCCACCACCCTTCCCCACCCATCCCACAAGTCTGACCCCATTCCGTGACTTGGCATCTAAATGGCTTGGCAGGAAAATGGCTCAGAATTTAGTGGCTCCTCTACCGTGTCCTATTAAATGGGAAGAATAAAACACATTAAGACTATTTGTAATGTTTCTGCTTCTGAATAGTAAGAGCTACAAGATTAAGCCTTAATGAGCATCAAGTTTAACATGCTTAAGATTCAAACTCAGGGTTGAAATTGTGTTGGTGTCCTATACTAAGACAAACGGGGCATTCTGTGGTGTTGTTCCTGCCTCACTGCCATGGGACGAAACACAGTGGAGTTCCTCCCAGCTTATTACCTACTTGCTCTCTGAACTTGGACATTTCTTTGCGCTATGGAGAAGTTTGAGTTTTCAGTCCACTTTCAAAGACAGCAGAGGCTGAAGGCATGGTTCACCTTTATGTCAGCATCACGTTAAGTCGCTTATGTTACTGACTTTGACAGTCTTCAAAGGCTTGTAGCATTGTGAGGGTTAAGGATTTTTCTAGAGAAAGATTAGTCCCAAGGATGTTTTGCGTTAACTTTGCCCCTCTTCCCTCCCACCCCACCCCCTCTTACGTGTTTCTATTCTTTTCTCGCACATTCATCCTTCAAATGTAAACTCTTCCTTGGCCTCAATGAAAGGCTGCTCGCTGCTTTTGGAGTTTGAGTCAAGTTGGGCTCTGGCTAAGTTTGATTTTAAAAACTGAATGAAGAAAACAAGATGGACAACGGAAAGGCATATGGCTTCATTTTTCACCTATATTTTTGATTTTGGTTCTTAGTTTTAGCAAGCAGGGAGGTCCACTCATAAAACTGCATTCCATGGTCGTTCAAAGAGACCTTGCGAATCAGTCACATGTACTTTAAAGTCTGTCATGTATGTGAACTAGTCTAAATTAATGACTGAGTATAGACATTATCATAGTTGTACCAAGATTTTAAGTACTACATTTGTTGGCTGTACCCTTTCATTGTGGTCAGAACGCTCTCTCTCATTTCATTATCCCTAATATACCTAATGGAAGGCAAAAAAAAAAAAATGCTCTGAAGAGTTGTTTATAAACTTTGAATTTGCTACTTCTTAAATTTGTTTTTGGTTTTATGTTTGTTTAATGGCTCTGAATATTTAGTTTAATTTTGATTTCGCTGGAAGTTCTAAATTTTGAGAAGCTAAATCAGAAATAGTAATCCACCGCAAATACAATTATATCTATATTTAAATATATAGATGTCTCCCATCTTGCATATTTGCATTCGTAAAACAAATGGTTGAATGGATTTTATTGTTTTAAAAAAAGAAGAAAACTGAAGTCAGAGAAACATTTCTGATTGAGCTACTGTCTAGAAAAGAAAATGTGTATTATATTGCAGATCTCCGGCCATTTCAAGGATGTATCTAATGAAAAGGGGAATCAGTTACACTTGGGGATTTTATTGGCCATTTATGGTGACAAATAGCAATTCACTCGGAATGCTTCAGACTAAAAAAACTAAGCAAGTAGATAGTGGGTTTTCATTTTCCTTTGCGGAAACCAAGATAGGAAATTTCCCCCCAATTTTTTTTCAGGAAAGAAAGGTCATTAGCCATTAAGATGGAGGCATTATTATGCAATAACAACACCCCCACCCCGCTCACCTTCTTGTGTCATCGTAGCATTTATAACATATGATGATGACCTCCCAACCTTGGACACTACCTCGAGAAAGCAAACCAGAGATCCTCTCTACACTTTGTATGAAGCCATAAAAATTGCCATCACTATATCCACTTTCATATTTCTATACTTTTATACTCTTGACTTTTTATAGACTTTATGATCAGATCCTTTTTGTTTTTAGAGGATAGGCTTTGCAAGGTTCAAAGGAAAATGAAACTCCTTAGTCATTCCAACTTTGAAGCTTTTTAGTTAGCTTCAGTAAGTTTTAGAATCATATGGTATATACTTTTTACTGACTAATTTAAGTCAAAACTTATGGCAGATTGCATATCTGGAAAACAGGCTTCTCTTTCTTATTTCCTAAGTAGAAGTTAATATTGTTCTAAGAAACTAGTCATAAAGTGGATTTCTACCTTGTTACGCTGTGTATTACTCAATAATATACGTATTGTCTCAAGGCTCCTGGAGTTGTTTTTATTTCCTTATAACAGATAAGTGATAGAATCCTCTAAATCCTGGATTAATCTCACTGCCGCTTTAGTCTCTCACTCTGTTCTTCAGTGCCTTCAAAAAGCCAGCATCCTGGAATGTTCTTTTCCGGTCTAAATCCTACCTCTGATTATTTCATTTTTCCATGAGTATTTGGAGCCCACATTTATTCCTGTTGGTTTGTTTCTTGAAATCAGCTAAAACATGGGGTGAGAATTTTGAACGTGTTCCTGTTTTGTTCCCTTGTGTCATTTATACCTTTTAAATTCTTGCTTATATTGTCTGATAAAGAGAGAGCTTTTCATCCTGATACTACTGTTCGTTTATTTTTCTTTTGCCAGAAACTCGGATGCTCTTTTAACATGGAAAGTCCCTCGAGAATCTCTTTGAGACATCTTTTGTCTTCTTGGTCTTCCCAATTGCTTTTCGCCCATTCCCATGGACAGACACTGAGCGCTGCCCTTTTGACGTCTTCTCTTCTCCAAAAACACTTTGCAAGGTGGTACCCACACCTTATTTTAGTCACACTAATTTCAAATTGCTCAAAATTGACCCAAAATCCTTGGCTGATTTTCTTTCTGTCCCTCCACTGGTACCTCAAAAACTTCTAGATACTTTCTTCTCTCCTTGGTGTCATCGAATTAATCTCTAAAAGTGAAATTGATTCATAATATATGAGGATGTCAGGAAAGGGGGCTTGCTGCGTGTGTCCTACTGGTTTTGAAGTTTCTGACCAGTGGAACTTCTTAGCAATTGGCTCATTTTTCAGTCAAAACTCAAGTTGTGCTAGGTTTGCATCTCTTGTTCCCTTCCAGACTCCTCCAAAGTTAAGAGCAAATCTCTTTAAAAGGAGGCAATAAGGGCCCAGAGAGATAGCACAGCGGCGTTTGCCTTGCAAGCAGCCAATCCAGGACCAAAGGTGGTTGGTTTGAATCCCGGTGTCCCATATGGTCCCCTGTGCCTGCCAGGAGCTATTTCTGAGCAGACAGCCAGGAGTAACCCCTGAACACCGCCGGGTGTGGCGCAAAAACCAAAAAGCAAAAGAAAAAAAAAAAAGGAGGCAATAGAACTTTTGTTTTAAGTGGGTGAAAGCTGATTAGTATTTTAGCATTAGAACTTTTCTTTCTGACTCAAAATGCCATGGCTCTTTTCATTAAAGTGAATAGTTCTGATACTCAGGTTTTCACAACTAGTTAATAGCTACATAAAGTGGGAGTCTAAAAAAGGCACAGTCATTGGGGCCAAAGCAATACAGTGCTAGGATGTTTGCCTTGCATTCGGCTAAACCCTGCCTGGTTTGATCCCTGTCATCGCATATGGTCCCTGAGCACCACCAGGACCAATTCCTAAGTGCAGAGCCAGGAGTAAGCCCCGAGCATCTCCAAGTGTGACCCCAGAACTAAAACAACAAAAAGGAGGCAGCTGTCAGTAAGTTTTCCTCCCTTTTATTCATGTGGTTGCGTGGAATTGTGATGTTTGAAAATGAACTAAATTCAAGATGGCTGATGTATTCACTGCAAGTTTACAAACAGCAGAAGGCAGATTTCTTTTTTTTAGGAATCAAATAAGTTTCTTGTTTCAAATAACTGTTTGTTCTAATTGGCTTCGATAATTCCTTGAAGGACCTGGAAGTTTCCCTAAAGTAACCACTTGAAAACACTTGTGGCCAGGAGCCTAGGGTGATGAGCCAGGCCCTGAGATAGATTTGGCATCATAAGAATGGAACTTTTGGGGGCCCGGAGAGATAGCACAGCGGCGTTTGCCTTGCAAGCAGCCGATCCAGGACCAAAGGTGGTTGGTTCGAATCCCGGTGTCCCATATGGTCCCCTGTGCCTGCCAGGAGCTATTTCTGAGCAGACAGCCAGGAGTAACCCCTGAGCATCGCCGGGTGTGGCCCAAAAAAACCAAAAAAAAAAAAAAAAAAAGAAAAGAATGGAACTTTTACATGAATACCCTGGGAATGGTCCTAAGACACTCCCCTCTGCTTCCTAACCCTAGGTTCCTTACTCATCGTTTTAGGTTCTCAGGAAAGTTACAGGTGATGCAAAATGATTTGGGGAGAACATTAGTACTAGAGCTGGAGCGAGAATGTAAGAAGCTTGAGTTTTGCTTAATTTCAAAAAAAAAAACTTATAGTTATTTTGCTGATTAACCAAAGCACCTGTCTTTAATTGAATGGATGTGCCAGAAAATCAAATTGTTTATGGACATCTAGCTACTAGAACAAACAACTTCCTTCCACCCAGTCTTCAACCCATGAAAGGGACCTTGCGGTGAGGATGGAGCCAGCTACTCTTGAAGATTCAGAAGATAGTTTTTATTCTTCTAGAATCTATAACCCTCTTACAAATGCCTTTTCTGTTTTGATTTGTTTTATTTTGTTTTGGGGACATACCCAGAGATGCTCAGGGGTTATTCTTGGCTCTGTGCTCAGGAATTATTCCTGGTGGGCTCAGGGAACCATATGGGATGCCAGGATCAAACCCCGGTCGGCTACATGCAGAGCAGACGCTTTACCCGCTGTACTATTGCTCCAAATAGCCTTTTCTATATTTGATTATTCTAGTCTTTTTTCTCTTTAATTAAGAAAGCAACAGTGTGTTAATTTGCTCTTTATTTCTAAAGTTGTAGCCTCTGAATATAGACCGAACCTTTCGCCATCACTTTACATAGGTCAGCATGGGCATTGGCTGTCTATGCCATCTACTACTTTGTCCACAAGAGGGCAGCAAAGTACTTTCGATCCCACTATTTTATCTCTGCTAGGCTCTTCCCTTTACTCAGTCATAGATCTTGGGTCTTAAGACTTCCTTATTAAGTCTAGAGAATTTCTCAGGCTTCTTGATGCGAAGACTGATGTATGGTGTGGCCATCAGTCCTTGTAGGCATTTTAATCAGCCAGGGCCGCCTGGGTACTTCATTGTGTGCTAAATGCATGGCCCGAAGGTGCCCCCATCCCCTTTCTTTCTTCCCAGTCCAACATCACTGACCTGTCATATCTCAGAGAAGGAGCCGAATAACAGGGCAACAAGTGTGAATGTACAAGGGCTTCTTCCCTTCTCTTTTCCAGATACCTGTCATGCCAGGAGCAGGTCAGGTTTAGAGCCATCCTGGCCTGTGCATACTATTCCCCCAACCCTCACCCTCACTTCTTAATGTAGTCTGAGCCCCTTCTTTGTCTCCCATTGCTTGTTTAGAGCTCTGAGCCTTTTTCAGGTCTCTGGCCACAGGTGGTGTTTGTGCTCCACTGGCCGTGCTGTAGCATCTTCACTAGAAGCTGATCAGTCAATTGGAGAGAATCCACCAATCCTTTTATATTCACCCCATAGGCCGGGAGGCAGTTGAACCTGGAGTGGCCACATCCTGGCCCACTCTCTTCTTCCCCAGCCCAGGATGGCCCCTGAGCAGTATAGTTCATGCCTGGAGCTGCTTCAACACTTAGCAGAAAGTGACGCTTTCGCTGTTGGCTGTTGGCTGCCGGCTGGGTCGAAGGAGGCCAGGTCTAACACATTTGTTTTTATTTTTGTTCCCCACCACCGCCCCCTACAGGTGTGAAATCACTTGCACTTTTTCTCATCTCTTAAAAGAAAAAAAAAAAAGAAAATCCAGTTTGCGTGCCAGGAATTCTTCGTTAGGTTTACAGAGCGTGTTGTTGAATGTTGAACATTTTTTAAATGTCCAAAGGAGTCTGGTGAAACAGAAGCTGCTGGGGCTGGGGCCTGCCTGGAACTGTCGCTCCTTCCCCGTCTCGGGGAAGACCAGTGACGACGGTCCAGTGGACTGGTGTCGGACAGGTCCTGCTCACACTGCAAAGAAACTTGAGGAGGTGACAGGGAGGTAGGACAGCAACGTGTCTCTTCAGATGGGAGACCCCTGGGGAAAATGGAGCTGTTTGGTCCCCAGGAAGAGGAGCTAAATTCACTTCTCAACTCCCCAGACTAGTCCAGCAGCCTGGGTCACCCTTTTCTGGTATCCCCTCAGAGCCTTCCATGTGATTCCTCCTCTACCCCACCCCCCTTGCCCGTGTTAACTACACCAATTTTTTTTAACAATTAAAATGCACTTTTTTTGGTTTCGACTCAATCATGATTTTAAGTTTAAAAAAGCTTAAGACTGTTAAAACTACTTTTTGTGTGTGTGTATTTTTAACCACTCGATGTAGCATTGTCCGTTTTGTTCTTATGACACTCTGGTACAGGTGTGCCACTTCATGACCTTCCGAGATGCTGGGCCTTTGGATGTGTACGGTAACCGACTTAATGCTAATGTTCAAAGTAAACGAACAGTATGCAGAGCTGTGGTGTCTGTCTTTATTTCATCTCCTCCTTACCCTCAATTGACAACATTCTCAGCTCCTTCTGCTTACATAATTGCCATTTGGGGGGGCTGGAGAGATAGCACAGCAACAGGGCGTTTGCCTTGCATGCAGCCAATCCAGGACGGACAATGGTTCGAATCTTGGCATCCCATATGGTCCCCTGAACCTGCCAGAAGTGATTTCTGAGTACAAAGCCAGGAATAACCCCTGAGCATTGCCGGTGTGGCCCAAAAACAGGGTGGGAAAAGCCATTTTTTTTCCCTGTGAAATTCTCAAAGAACTGCCTTCTTCTGTGAAATGAACAATTCTGAACATTTTTTTCCTTAGTGTCTAACCTGGTAATGGGATTCCCTCTAAAGAGGCAAAGCCCTGCTCACCTCTTTAGAAACAGAACATGTTTTCAAGGCTTTTGGCCAATTTAGAGTAATTAGTTTTCTCTTCCCGTACTACCTGGCACCGTGCTAATTGCTTTCACTAACACTTCTTTGTTCAACTGGGCAATTACCTGAGTCTATACTAAAAAAAAATTGACTAAGAGACACTCATTGAATTTTTTTTGTTTTTGTTTTTGGGTCACACCCAGCAATGCTCAAGGGTTCCTCCTGGCTCTATGCTCAGAAATCGCTTCTGGCAGGTACAGAGGACCATACGGGATGCTGGGATTCGCACCACCGTCCTTCTGCATGCAAGGTAAATGCCCTACCTCCATGCTATTTCTCCAACCTCTGTATTTTTTTTTTACCACACCTGTCAGTGCTCACAGCTTAATCTTACCTCTACACTCAGGGATCATTCCTTTGGGTACTGGAGATTGAACCCAAGTAACTTGCATGTAAGGCAAGTGCTCTATCTGCTGTGCCCCCCAAATTGGATTTTTCTTGTGGGTCACACCTGGCAGTGCTCAGGGGTTATTCCTGGTTCTGCACTCAGAAATCACCCCTGGCAGGCTCAAGGGACCATATGGGATGCTAGGGATCGAACCCAAGTCCATCCCAGTTCAGCAGCGTGCAAGGCAAATGTCCTACTGCTGTACTATCACTCCGGCCCCCATAATTGGATTTTTTGGGGGTTTTTTTTTTTGTTTGTTTGTTTTTGGCCACACCCAGCAGTGCTCAGGGGTTACTCCTGGCTGTCTGCTCAGAAATAGCTCCTGGCAAGCACGGGGGACCCTATGGGACACCAGGATTCGAACCAACCACCTTTGGTCCTGAAACGGCTGCTTGCAAGGCAAACGCCGCTGTGCTATCTCTCCGGGCCCCATAATTGGATTTGTGTGTGTGTGTTGTGTGTGTGTGTGTGTGTGTGGTTTTTGGGTCACACCCGGCAGTGCTCAGGGGTTACTCCTGGCTCCATGCTCAGAAATTGCTCCTGGCAGGCACGGGGAACCATATGGGACGCCGGGATTCGAACTGATGACCTCCTGCATGAAAGGCAAACACCTTACCTCCATGCTATCTCTCCAGCCCCCCATAATTGGATTTTTAATGTCACCTGAACAAAAATAAACAGATGGAAACAACTCACAAAGTACATTTAATGAAAAGCCATGTTTCTAAAGTACAGTCCTTGGGCCATGAAGGATTCAGCAATGGGCAAGATGGGATTCTTGCTCTCACAGAATATATGTTCCCACAGGAAAGTCATCCAGTGGATAATGGCCTACTGCAGTGGCTGATGGGAAGATCCCTGTGAGGCTCAGAGCTCACTGGCCTCTCACAGGCCTTTCCCCCATGGGTTCCAGCCTCTTTGGGTTCCATAGAAAACATCCAAGGAGGGAATTGAGTACATAGAAAGGAAATCTCTTGGTGGCACTGTGGATCCAGCCAGCCCTAGTGCCTATGAACTCTTCTCTCCACCGCTGAGCTGTCTGTGCCCAGCCTAGAAAGGAAATCAGACCATTGAAGGTTCGTTCCCTTTGTTTAAAACCTCTTAGAAAGGAAGGAAACTGCGCATGTTGTAGAATTAGCTGCCATTCTTTTGGTCCATCGTCTTGTGTGTCTAACTAGACATGGATGTTACACATTGTCCATTGTGGGTATTAGGCAGAGACCAGCCCCCATATATACTGCATCCGTGGCTTTTTTTGTTTTTGGGGTTTTCTTTTTTGGTTTTTGGCTCACACCTGGCGGCGCTCAGGGGTTATTCCTGACTCGCACTCAAAAATCACTCTGGCGGGCTCAGGGGGCCCTATGGGATGCCGGGAATTGGACCCCAGTCCTTCCTGGGTCAGTCACATGCAAGTCAAATGCCCTACCACTGTGCTATCTCTCTGGCCCCATCCATGGCTTTCAAATATCAACTGTGAATGAAAGGATTGGATTTCTTCCACTACTTCGCTATTACAATATATGTACATACGCATGTTTCTATAGACATATGTTTATATAATATCATTAAATATGGGACCAGCAAAATAGCACGGAGATAGGGTGTTTGCCTTGCATGCAGAAGGTCGTTGGTTCCAATCCTGGCATCCCATATGGTCCCCCGAGCCTGCCAGGAGCCATTTCTGAGCACAGAACCAGGAGGAACCCCTGAGTGCTGCCGGGTGTGATTCCAAAAAAAAAAAAAAAAAAATCATTAAATATCCTTATAAGTTTACATAATATATTCCACTGACTCTGAATCAGTAGATTTACTAGTGAGTTAAAGTTCACTTAAGTCCTACCCACAATTTGAAGGATTTGGTTCTAAAGCATCGTGCATATCCCTCAGTATCCACCCTACAGTCAGTGTTGTTTTCTGGCAGGGTTCAAACTCTTAGCTCCCTGCCCAACATCAGCTACTACTCCTTACTATGGGACAGTTTCAATGACAGGAAGGCACTTTCTTTTTTATGCTCGTGTTTTTTTGTTTTGATTTTTGCTTTTGGGCCACATCTAGTGGCACTCAGGATTTACTTTTGGCTCTGTACTCAGAAATCATGCCTGGCAGGCTTGGAAAACCATATGGGATGCTGGGGATCAATCCTGGGTCAGCCATCTGTAAGGCAAACACCCTACACTCTGCATTTACGCTGGCCCCAGGCAGGCACTTTTCTTATGGGGCCTGAGATCCACTGCCAGAACCAAGATAAAATACAACCTGGCCAGAATGATAGCCTGAGCACTGGCAGGAGTAATTCCTGAGTGCAGGGCCACAGTAATCCCTAGCACTACTGGGTATGGCCCGAAACCAAACAGAAAGAAATAAAAACTTCATTTTCAAGGTCTCTAGGGTACATTATGGTTATGGGGCTTGAGAGATGGTACACAGGGGAAGGCACTTGCCTAGCATGCGGCTGATCCTAGTTCAATTCCTGACTAGGCATTTGATTCCCTAGCACTACCAGAGTGATCCCTGCACACCCAAGAATGGCCTCACAACAAAACAAATTGTAAATGTTCTCCCACCCTATGCCCCTGCTCCACCTCCAACCATTAAGCTTCCAAGAAGAGCTATAAGAGGAACTAAACTGGCCTTGTGATTCTTTTGTTTTGGGCCACACCTGGCAGTGCTAAGGACTTAATCCTGACTCTGCACTCAGGGATCACTTCTGATGGGCTTGGGACCATATATGGTGCCAGGGTTGGCCACATGCAAGGCACATGCCTCTGGCCCTTAGCTTTGTGGCTGTAGCTCAGAGAATGTGGCATAAAATAAGCAAGTTCTTGAGGCCAGAGATGCTTACAGCAGGTAGGGCATTTGCTTTGCACCACACTGACAGGGGCTTCATCCCCAGCATCCCATATGATCCTCACCACCCCCAGACCTCCAGGAGTAATTCCTGAGTACAGGAATGAGCCCTGAATACTACCAGGTGTGGCCCCCAAACAAAAACAAACAGAAAAGCAGACTTTGAAGTCCTCAAAAATTTTATTGTGTTTGTTTTTGTTTTTGGATCACACCCAGAGGTGCTCAGAGATTACTCCTGGCTTGAAGCTCAGAAATCGTCCCTGGCAGGCTTGGAGGGACCATATGGGATGCCGGGAATCAAACCCGGATCTGTTCCAGGTCTGCCACATGCAAGGCAAATGCCCTACCACTGTGCTATCCCTCTGGTCCATCAAGACTTTTAAATTTTGGAGCTGTTCCCAGCAATCCTCATGGGTTACTCCTGGCTCTGCACTCAGGAATTGTGCAAGGGACCATATGGGATGCTAGGGATCAAACCTGGGTTCTGGGTCTCACACCAATGCCCTACCCATTCTTGGTGCCAGTCCCAACGCCCTAAAACATCTTGTATGTCCTTTCTTTTTTTTAGGGGGGGTCACACCGGGCAGCGCTCGGGTTATTCCTTGCTCTATGTTCAGAAATCGCTCCTGGCAGGCTCGGGGATCATATGGGATGCCAGGATTCGAACCACCGTCCTTCTGTGTCTAAGGCAAACGCCTTACTGCTGTGCTATCTCTCCGGCCCCTCTTGTATGTCCTATCATTGTTCTCCTGGGATTGCTCTCTGACAAATCAAGCAGTTCAGACTACACCCCTGAACGATGAGACATTACTGGGACAAAGGTCCCTGCCATGATTCCACATGTGGATGAGGGTGTCTCAGACCCCACAGCATGGAAGCAACCCAAGGTGGTCTAACAACACAGTGGCATAACTGAACAAAATTTTTAGTTCATTTGTTTCAAGGCCCTGCAGTCTTATTTCCAATCCACCCATCAATACCCAGAAAGGAAAAATGTTTCCACCTGCCTGTGGCCTACTTGTCCGACAGCACAACCATTCCAGAATTTCCAGTCACCCAGTCTTCTGCCTTCTGTGTTACCAACTATATTGCTGAGCTTTTGAGTTAAGAAAGGTCTGATTGGGGCCGGGCGGTGGCGCTGGAGGTAAGGTGCCTGCCTTGCCTGCACTAGCCTAGGACGGACCGAGGTTCGATCCCCCGGCGTCCCATATGGTCCCCCAAGAAGCCAGGAGCAACTTCTGAGCGCATAGCCAGGAGTAACCCCTGAGCGTCACAGGGTGTGGCCCAAAAACCAAAAAAAAAAAAAAAGAAAGGTCTGATTAAAAAAAAAAAAAAAAGAAAGAAAGGTCTGATTTTGGGGCTGGAGCAATAGCACAGAGGTAAGGCATTTGCCTTGCATGCAGCCGACCCTAGACAGACCTGGGTTTGATTCCCAGCATCCCATTGGTCCCCTGAGCCTGCCAGAAGTGACTTTCGAGTGCAGAGCCAGGAGTAACTCCTGAGCCCTGGCAGGTGTGGCCCTAAAATAAAAAAAAAAATCAGATTTTCAGGCCAAAAACATAATGTAGTGGCCAGAGAGGTAGCATAGATTGCCTTGCATGAGGCTGACCCAGGTTTGATCTTCATTATCCCATATCATCTATGAGCATCTCCAGGAGTAAACCCTGAGCACAGAGCAATGAGTAAACCGGAGCATTATGACCCTAACAACAAAACAAAACATGATGGAAAGAAAAATAAACGCCTTGCTTTTGAGTCTTTTGGTGGGCTTGTTGCTACCTCAGTCCCTGAGCTTGAAGGATAGTACACCCATATGCTTCAAAATTCTGCCTCAGCTTCTGTCCTTATCGAGATGTTATGGAGGGTCAGAGACAGAACAGTAAGAGTTAGAAACACGGGGCCGGGCGGTGGCGCTGGAGGTAAGGTGCCTGCCTTACCTGCGCTAGCCTAGGAGACGGACCGCGGTTCGATCCCCCGGCGTCCCATATGGTCCCCCAAGCCAGGAGCGACTTCTGAGCGCAAAGCCAGGAGTAACCCCTGAGCGTTACCGGGTGTGGCCCAAAAACCAAAAAAAAAAAAAAAAAAAAAAAAAGAGTTAGAAACACATACCCCCAGGGTCCCATCTTTCCTCTTCTTTCCCTCCCATTTGTGTGCAATGAAACAACACTGAGGCCTGAAAGGTGGAGGTAATAGTAGGCAGCAATCAGGTAACCTCTGCATGCATATCACTCTTGTCTTCCTTGTTTCTTTTTTAGTTTTTGGTTTCTAAGTCATACCCAACTGTGCTCAGGGCTTACTCCTGGCTTTGTGGCCAGGAATCACTCCTGGCAGTACTCAGATGACCATGTGGGATGCTGGAACCAGCCCAGGTCAGGTCGCCATATGCAAGGCAAGCGCTCTCCCTGCTATGTTATCTCCAGCCCCACTTGCCCCTTGTTAGATGCAGGCTTCCAGAAATGAAACACAGCCGAAGAACCGTGGGCCGAAGTGATGGCACAGTGGTAGGGTGTTTGCATTGGACGTAGCCAACCTGGTATGGAGTCGGGTTTGATCCTCAGCATTTCATATGGTCCCCCATGCTTGCCAGAAGTGATTTCTGAGTGCAGAGCCAGGAGTATCTCCTGAGTGCTGCCAGGTGTGGCCCCCCCCCCCTCAAAAAAGCAACATAGCCAAAGTGGTAAATGCCCCAACATGGTTGGCTGCAGAAGGACACGTGATCACCCTTCCTCATGCTCTGGTCACCCGTTAAATCATGAGGACAGTGACGCAGCCTGTGGAGGCTGTGCCCAGGACCCGAACCTGCCAGCAGCCACCTGTGTATTGTAGAGGGCAGGCAGGCCACCAACCACCATGTGAACCTGCTTGCCAAAGTGGTGTCACCACTGGTTCTCGCAGGGCCTGACTTCCCAGCTGCAGGTCCTCATCAGGAGAGAGTCTGACCCAGAGTTGTCAGGAAGTCAGGTCAGCTTTAGATTCACAAGCCACAGAAAAGGAACAGCTAGAGGACACATAACTAAGAGTTTGAAACTGCTAAAGACAGGACTTATTTACTAATGTTACAAACTAGAAGGGAATGTTAGAATCTAACTGATGTGGGGCCGGACGGTGGCGCTAGAGGTAAGGTGCCTGCCTTGCCTGCGCTAGCCTTGGATGGACCGCGGTTCGATCCCCCGGTATCCCTTATGGTCCCCCAAGCCAGGAGCGACTTCTGAGTGCATAGCCAGAAGTAAACCCTGAGCATCACCAGGTGTGGCCCAAAAACCAAAAAAAAAAAAAAAAAAAAAAAAAAAAGAATCTAACTGATGTTTTGCTTCTGTAAACCCTGGATTTGCTTTAGACATAAAGACTGCTATGACAGGCCTCAGATATGTAGCAGAAGCTCTAAATCAGAACAGCCAGTTTCATAGGAACTTCAAAGGCATGTACCGAAACAGTTAGATGAACTAGCAACATCCAGGGACCTGTGAGGGAACAAGGTCACAGGCACCTACTGGGCACCTGAGCCCCTCCTCTACTACTCCAACTGTCCAACTGACGAAGACCCCAAAGCTCTAGATAGCTAGCCATAAAAAGAAACACCTGGGGGCCGGAGAGATAGCATGGAGGTAATGCGTTTGCCTTTCATGCAGGAGGTCATCAGTTTGAATCCCGGCGTCCCATATGGTCCCCCGTGCCTGCCAGGAGCAATTTCTGAGTGTGAAGCCAGAAATAACCCCTGAGCACTACCGGGTGTGACCCAAAAACCACACACACACACACACACACACACACACACACACAAAAACACCTTCAACAGCCAACTTAAAGGTTAACTATAATGGTTTGAAGCCTCTGTAACCCTATTAAAAGTAGCCTGAGAGGTCAGTAAGGGTCATTACCTAAAAAGGGATGACCCCAGTAGTCTGGTAAATAAACTCCCATGCCTTATTGCAATAGCTCTTCGTCTCCTTGGTGTTTTTTGTGGGATGGATCTTGAATTCAGAGCTTACACTAAGCAATAAGAGACAGTTAATACAAAAGTCAATAGGCCTGTAGGCATTCCCAGAACTGCTGCCACTCAGCACTGTCCCAGGGCCTGGGCTTTGCCCCCTGCCTGACTTCTACTTCAGGGCTGTGGCACTTGTCCTTCCAATTGCTCTGCTCATCTGAGGCCTCCCCAGGAATGATTCTCAGGCGAGAACAGCCACAAAGTCTTCTCCTTCATCCCCCTTCTGGGCCATCCCACCCAATGGCTGGTGGGTGTAGCCTGTTGCCTCAAAGTGGGGTGATTCTCAAGCGCCCACCTCTCCAGAACCAGCCCTGAGCTTAGCTGCCAGATCAGCGGAGGCCTTTGTGATGAATCATAGCTTAACCCTGTGCCCAGCCTGACCTCACTTTAGTGGACTTCCTTAAAGGCTCTCCAGAGGGATTTGTTTTGTTTTTGTTTTCATTTTAATTTGTGATTTCTGGGTGTCAGGGATCACAGGCAG
Organism: Suncus etruscus; assembly: GCF_024139225.1. NCBI lineage: Eukaryota > Metazoa > Chordata > Mammalia > Eulipotyphla > Soricidae > Suncus > Suncus etruscus. The sequence continues at coordinate 183,891,537 of NC_064848.1, forward strand.
GATGTAACACAGAGCCTGCTTGCCACCAGGACTTATCTAAGACTCTAGGACTCTATGGGTCTGGATTCTTGGAGTTCAAGGGAGCACCTCTTTGTTTTGGGACCATGCCTAACAACACTCAGGGGTTACTCCTGCCTCTGTGCTCAGAAGTTACTCCTGGGCTAAGGGCCGAAGTGATAGCACAGCAGTAGGACATTTGCCTTGCATGCTGCCGACCTGGGACAGGCCCAGGTTCAATCCTCGGTATCCCATATGGTTTCCCCAAGCCTGCCAGGAGCAATTTTTGAGCGTAGAGCCAAAAACCCCTGAGCCCCCCACCAAAAATTTTACTGTCAATGTGCCCCCCCCCCAAAAAAAATTTACTCCTGAGCCAGAGCAATATAGCACAGCGGGGAGTAATCCTTGAGCACTGCCAGATGTGGCCCAAAACCAAACAAGCAACAACAAAAAAGAATTTCTGGCAGGCTCGGGTGACCATATAGAATTCCAGAGATAGAACCTGGGTTGGCCATGTGTGAGGCAAATGCCCTACCCGCTGTCCTATCGCACCAGCCCCCAAAAGAGCGCCTTTTGAGACATTTGAGACAGATTGTGAGGGTTTGGGGAAGCCTACTTGAAAACAGGACTTGGGAAAATAAGGAAAACAACGGACAACGAAATGCCACCCAGGAAGGTAAAAGACTCACAGCTCACTGAGGGACAAGGGGCAAAGGTCACAGCTACATTCCACAAGTTTGGAAAGACAAACATCACATTAAACATTTTGTTGGCTGTCACTTCACTTGTGGAGAAAAACATTTTCTCAACTCCTGGGGGAGGGTGGGGAGATGGGATCTTATAAGTGAACCGTTGACTGGAAAAGGTGAGGGGAAAATTACAGAAAAGCATCAGGGGGAAAATAACAAGATAAGATAAATGGGGGTGGGGTGGGGAAGAAGGCCTGGGAGATAGCTCAGTTCTCCATGCAAGAAACCAACCCTGCCCAGAAAACAAGCACCGAAGATGAATTCTCAGAACTGATCTTGTAGTACCTGGGTTAAACCTTTGGAATTGCTTTTGTTTATTTGTTTGTTTTGTTTTGGGGCCACACTCAGTGTTACTCAGGGGTTACTCTTATCTCTGCACTCTGGAACTATGTCCGGCTGTGCCCAGGAGACTGACTGTATGGAAAGCTGGAGGTTGAACCAAGATTTGCCGCAAGTGCCTGCTTTCTGTACTATCGCTCTGGCCCCAATTTATTTTTTTTCCCCCATGGAGCTTTTTTTTTGGGGGGGGGGAGGGGACACACCTAGCAATGCTCAGGAGTTAATTCTGGCTCTCCACTCAGAAATTATAGCTGGCATGCTCGAGACCATATCGGATGCCGGGGATCAAATCTGGGTCAACCACATGCAAGGCAAACACCTGTTGTGATATCATTCCGGCCCTTCCCCCATGGAGCTTTAGCTTCTTGTTGGGATCCTGGCAATGAAGAGCTAACACTAGGGTGGCTGGAATGATACCACTCATTGCCAAAGGGGTTCAATTGTTCAAATGCTCACTAGTGTTGATGCTGGAGAAGGGAACACTTTTGGAGAGCTCAAGGTATGTAAGTGGGTGAAGGGTTCTAGATGGTTTCTTTGTGCCTCGGGTGGATTAAAGACAAATAATGCATGGTTCAGGGTATTGACCACTACCTATAGCTATGAATGGAGGGCTTGCTGTTAGCTAGAGTCAAAACATTTGTTTGCTCCTTGCTGCAAAGTGGTAGAAACCTAAAACAGACACGGGGCCCTGAAGGTGACTACAAGATGGAAAATAGGCAGTGGGCAGGGCTGGAGGAATGTTGGGGAGCAGGAGAGAAATTGTAGGTTGCCTTGAACAGACCTTTAGTAGCATCAAACAAGTCCGTGATGCTATTGTCCAGAGGAACGTGAGGAAAATTCTAGAGTGATGCTAAACTGTCTTGGAGAAAATGTCAGTCTCTGTAAACAGCATGTAGCTGAAACTTGGGGATAAGGAAGCATAATGGGCAGCAACCTGGATAAGGATTTCAAAGTTTTGCTAGGCAAAGGTTAGTTTCTACTTGCTGTTTCTTAGGAGATGGAGAGAAATAAATTAAGGGAAGAACTATAAAACCCAAAGAAATAAAAAAGTGATGGTTTGAGAAAGTCTCAGTTCAACCAGCTTGCAAAAGACTAAAATTCACTGGGTAGGGCATTTGCCTTGCATGCAGCTGATCCATGTTTAATCTCTGGTACCCCAAATGGTTTCCAAGCGCCACCAGCAGTGATCCTTGAGCTCAGAGCTACGAATGAACCCTGAGCATCGTTAATATGATCAAACATCAGAAAAAGAACAGCAAAAAAGGCTAAAATTCAGAGCTGATCATGTGGTTCAATGATAGAGCATTTAATTTACAGATGTGCAAACCTGGGTTATGGCCCCAACACTGCATTAAACATTAAAATTCAGGGATCAGAGAGATAGCATGGAGGTAGCGCACTTGCCTTGCATGCAGAAGGACGGTGTTTCGAATCCCGGCATCCCATATGGTCCCCCGAGCCTGCCAGGAGCGATTTCTGAACATAGAGCCGGGAGTAATTCCTGAGCGCTGCCGGATGTGACCCAAAAACAAAACAAAAAAATTAAAATTCAGAAATGGGAGGCTGGAATGGTGGTGCAAGTGGTAAGGCATCTGCCTTGCACATGCTAGCTTAGGACGGATCATGGTTCGATCCCCCCAGTGTTCCATATGGACCCTCAAGCCAGCAGTGATTTCTGAGAGCATAGCCAGGAGTAATCCCTGAGCATCACCAGGTGTGGACAAAAAAAAAATCAGAAATGGGGTCCACAGAGATAGTACAGCAGGTAGGACACTTGACTTGCAGACAACCAACCTGGGTTCAATCTTCAGCATCCCATATGGCCGTCGAGAACTGCGAGTAATTTTTCCTGAGTGCAGAATGAGGAATAATCTCTGACTATCGCCAGTGTGGCCCTAAAACTTATTTTTTTTTATTTTAAATTCAGAAATAGGGGCCAGAGAGATAGCAGAGCAGTTAAGGTGTCTGACTTGCACTTGGCCAACCTGGGTTTGATCCCTGGCATCCCATATGATCCCACAAGCCTTCGAGGAGTGATTCCTGAGTGCAGAGCCAAGAGTAATCCCTGAAGGCCACCAGGTGTGGCCCAAAAACAAAACAAAACAAAACAAAACAAAAAAACAAACCAAATACAAATTCAGAACTGATGGACCAGAGATAATACACTGAGTAAAGCAACTGGCACAGCATATGGTTCCGTGAGCAGAGTCATGAATAAGCCCTGAGGACAGCCAGGTGTTGTCTACTCTCCATCCCCAAAATGATTCCCCAAAACAGGCCTAAAGAAAAAGTTTCAGTGAATGACTGTACAACTTTTAGCTGCTATTTTGGGAAGACCAAAGGCCAATGACAAGAGAGTCAGGGCTGTTCAACTAGGGTATTTTAGATGACAAAAATATGTCCTCGGGCCCGGAGAGATAGCACAGCGGCATTTGCCTTGCAAGCAGCCGATCCAGGACCAAAGGTGGTTGGTTCGAATCCCGGTGTCCCATATGGTCCCCCGTGCCTGCCAGGAGCTATTTCTGAGCAGACAGCCAGGAGTAACCCCTGAGCACCGCCGGGTGTGGCCCAAAAACAAAAAAAAAAAAAAAAAAAAAAAAAAAAATTTCCTCCACAGTCCAGGAGGCCACAGATTCTAGACCACAATGCCAGCAGGAGGGTGGTTCCTTCTGAAAACTGAGCTGCTGGTGAGCTGGCTACACAGGCCTTCTTCGCTGTTCTTTGGCTCACAGCATTGTCACCAACACACACTTCTTGTCTGTGCACCAAAGTTGGACTCAGGACCTCACATATGTGAAGCATATGCTCTACCACTGTGTCACATCCTGGGCCCACATGTCCCCTTTACAGAAGAACATTAACTCTTTTGAGATTTTTTTTTTGTAGGGGTTATTTTGGTTTGGTTTTGGGGCCACACCCCAAAATTTCTGGCTCTACATTTATTTTTATTTATTTATTTTTGGGTTTTGGGTCACACCCGGCAGCACTCAGGGGTTACTTCTGGCTCTACGCTCAGAAATTGCTCCTGGCAGGCTCAGGGGACCATATGGGATGCCAGGATTCAAACCACCGTCCTTCTGCATGCAAGGCAAACACCTTACCTCCAAGCTACCTCTCTGACCCCACTGACTCTACATTTAGAAATCACTTTTGGCAGGCTCTGGGAACCATATGGGATTTCAGAGATCGAACCTGGGTTGGTCCCAGGTCAACCTCCTGCAAGGCAACTCCCTACCCACTGTACTATCACTCTGGCCCCTAAGGGTGTTTGTTTTGTTTTTGTTTTGTTTTGTTTTGTTTTTGCCACATTCTATGAGGCAGAAGTTATTCCTGACTTTGCATTCGGGAATCACTCTTGGTGGGCTCGGAGAAATATATGGGATGCCTGGGGTCGAATCCAGGATGGATGTGTACAAAGAAAGCTTCCTACTTGCTGCTGTGCTATCACTCTGGCCCACATCTTAAGGTGTTATTGTTGTTGTTTGTTTGGTTTGGTTTGGTTGTGTTTTAAGGATCACACCAGGTGCTGTTCAGGGGTTCCTTCTGGATCTGCACTCAGGAATTACTCCTGATCATATAAGAGGGATATATGGGATATATATATGGGATGCTTGGGATCCAACCTGGGTTGATCCATGCAACACAAGAGCCCTACCGATTGTTTCTATATCTCTCTGGCCCCAAGACATTAACCTTTTCTTTTGGTGGCAGGGAGTCACACCTGACAATGCTCAGGGGTTACTCCTGGCTCTATGCTCAGAAATTGCTCCTGGCAGACTCAGGTGACCATATGGGATGCTGGGATTTGAACCACCGACCTTCTGCATGCAAGGCAAACGACTTACCTCTATGCTATCTCTCCAGTCCTGGCATTAATCATTTTGGACTAGAGTCCACCCTATTCCAGGTTTTCTTTTCTTTTTTTTTTTTGGGGGGGGGCCACACCCGGTAATGCTCAGGGGTTACTCCTGGCTATGTGCTCAGAAGTTGCTCCTGGCTTGGGGGACCATATGGGACACCAGGGGATCGAACCCCGGTCCGTCCAAGGCTAGCGCAGGCAAGGCAGGCACCTTACCTTTAGCGCCACCGCCCGGCCCCATATTCCAGGTTTTCAAGTCGAACTCAGATTAACTATTATTTCCACAATTACCTTATTTCTAAATAAGGACACACTCTCCCCGCCCCCTCCTTTGACCACACCTGGCAGTTCTTAGGGCTCTACACTCAGAGAACCATATTGGGTAACAGGGATTGAACCAGGGCCAGCTTTGTGTAAGGCAAGTGCCTTACATGCTCTGGCCCCAAAATAAGGCCACATTCTGATGAACTCTCTGCTCAGAAATCGTTCCTGGCAGGCACGGGGGACCATATGGGATGCCGGGATTTGAACCACCGTTGGTCCTGGGTTGGCCGCTTGCAAGGCAAACGCCCTATCGCTGTGCTATTTCTCTGGCCCTCTGTCCTCAAACTTTTTGAACAGGGGGCCAGTTCACTGTCCCTCAGACCGCTGGAGAGCCGAACTATAGTAAAAACAAAAACTATGAACAAATTCCTATGCACACTGCATATATCTTATTTTGAAGAAACAAAACGGGAACAAATACAATATGTGGCCCGTGGGCCATAGTTTGAGGACCACTGTGTCTAGGCCATACCCCTCTTTGGGGCTACTGTCCAGAGCTTTCTCAGCAGAAGGTAACCTCAGAGAAAAGATTAACCCACAGAGACCTGTGAGCTAGTCTTTTGCTTGGATCTCTTGCACAATCCACACAAAGGTCACAAAATTATTGAGAAATTTATACCCACAGAAACACTGAGTTTGAAATAAAAGTAAAAAAAAAAAAAGTTTTTGGGTGCTACATATTTTATTTATTTATTTATTTATTTATTTGGTTTTTGGGTCACACCTGGCAACGTTCAGGGGTTACTCCTGGCTCTACGCTCAGAAATCGTTCCTGGCAGGCTCGAGAGACCATGTGGGATGCTGGGATTTGAACCACCGTCCTTCTGCATGCAAGGCAAATGCCCTACCTCCATGCTATCTTTCTGGTCCCATATTTTATTTTATTTATTTGATGGTAAGATTGAATTCTACCTCGAGTGTTGATGGAATGATAATTGGACTTGGACACACATACCTGTGATGGCAGCTGGACTGGACACGCCCTTGGAATTAGACCTGAACACCACCTTGGACACGCCCCTCTGCAATGCTGGGTATTGAAAAAACTTGACAGTTGGAGGGGGGGCCCAGGGTAGAGAGTGGAAAAGTGCCAGCAGGTCCATGGGGAGCCAGAGATAAAGCATCAGCAAGATACCTGCTCTGTATCTGTCCTTCATTTTCTATTCTTTCTCAAACCCAGATCTACAGGCCTCCACTGGCCCTTTCTGGCTGGTGAATTTCTCTCTCTCTCTCTCTGTCTGTCTCTTTCTCTTTGTCTCCCTCTCTGTCTCTGTCTCTGTCTCTCTGTCTCTGTCTCTCTGTCTCTGTCTCTCTCTGTCTCTCTCTGCCTCTCTCTCTCTCTCTCTCTCTCTCTCTCTCTCTCTCTCTCTCTCTCTCAGAAAACCCTCTGTCAGCAGACAGTGGCAGACTTCAGACTTCCTGAGGTATAAAAAGACTCTTGGTTTCTATCCTCCCCATTCTGGGTGGGTGGGGGACACTACATATTGGCATTCCTGGGGCTGCCAGACCCCACAGGAGGGCCTTTCAGCACCCGGTCCTGGCAACCATGGAGCCCATCAACTATGTAGTTTTGCACCTCTGCAGCTAATGGCAGACTTGCAGATATCTGTGGCAACTTGTAGCTTACTGCAATATTCTGCACGGAAAGTGTTCAGGGGCCACTCCTGGCTCTGTACTCAGAGATCATTCCTAGGGCCAGTTGTATGCAAGACCAGTGCTTTATTTTGTTGTTGTTGTTGTTGTTGTTTGGGTCAAAAGTAAAAAAAAAATAAAAGTTTTTGGGTGCTACATATTTTATTTATTTATTTGGTTTTTGGGTCACACCTGGCAGCGCTCAGGGGTTACTCCTGGCTCTATGCTCAGAAATCGCTCCTGGCAGGCTCAGGAACCATATGGGATGCCGGGATTCGAATCATCGTCCTTTTGCATGCAAGGCAAATGCCTTACCTCCATGCTATCTCTCCATCCCCAAGACCAGTGCTTTCTTTTATTTTTTTTTTGGGGGGGGGCCACATCCTGCGGTGCTCAGGGGTTACTCCTGGCTGTCTGCTCAGAAATAGCTCCTGGCAGGCACGGGGGACCATATGGGACACCGGGATTTGAACCAACCACCTTTGGTCCCGGATCGGCTGCTTGTAAGGCAAATGCCGCTGTGCTATCTCTCCCGGCCCAAACCAGTGCTTTCTATCCTTAACCCCAGAACCAGTGCTTTCTATCCTTAACCCCAGAATTCGTGGGCAAAAATGAGACTCATAAACCTCAGCTGCAAATAAAAAGTTGCCTTCTAAGAAGGCAAAGTGACTCAGAGCATGGATCCAAGGCCCCAGGCAGAGTCAAGAGCTCAGCTGTAGGCCTTGGAACCTTCTGGAACAGCTCTTTCTGACTGGCAATGACCTTACCTTGCTTTGAACTGGCCTGCTCGAGCCAGTATTGTGGTGGGATGTGGCATATGGTTCTTTGTCGGTAAAGTAGGAGAGAGGAAGTGGACTCCAGAAGAATGTTTCCCCATCTCTGCTCCACACACCATTGTCATCAGCACTTGGAGAAATGCCTGGCATAGGTCAGTACAGGTAAAGTCTGCCACAAGCACCTACATGGCATGGACAGTTGTGTCCTGCCAGCCACCCCCCACCCCGAGGCAGCCTTCAAGCTGTACCTGAAGTCTACTTGTTCTGTATGGCATGAGGAGGTATTTCCCACCACCCAATTTTTGTTTGTTTGTTTGTTTTTGGGTCACATTCAGTGATGCTTAGAAATAGCTCCTAGCTTGGGGGACTATTTGGGATGCCGGGGATCGAACCATGGTCCGTCCTAGGTTACCACATGCAAGGTAGACATCCTACCGCTTGCACCACTGCTCCAGTCCCTCACCACCCAATTTCTGAGGGAGCCATGAGCCAAGGCTGGAGCAAGGAATTGCTCTCTGCAGGAAAGGCAAGACTGTCCTAAACTTGGATCTGTCACCTTCCCTCACAGGAAAGAATTTCGGGAGGTGGTGAAGTGGTGAAGCAAGATAGTCTTTATTGAAAATAACTTAGATATGTGGAGAGAGAAAGAGAAATAAGTGCCCAAGAGAGAACATGGGCTTCACCAGAGTGGAAAAAGCAAACATAGAAATAATCGAACAAGAAGCATACTCAAAGGAGAGCGATTTCTGAGCACAGAGCCAGGAGTTACCCCTGAGCACCGCCGGGAGTGGCCTCCCACCCCCCAAAAAAAGAATATGGAATATGGACTCTTAGTTTGATGCTTTTAACAGGTTCTTGGGAACTTTGCAGGAAAATAAATCTTTTTTTTTTCTTTTTGGTTTTTAAGCCACACCTGGCAGTGCTCAGAGGTTACTCATGGCTCTGCATTCAGAAATCGCTCCTGGCAGTCTTTGGGAACCATATGGGGGGATGCTGGGGAGTGAACCAGGGTCAATTGAGTGTAAGGCAAATGCTCTACCCGCTATATACCTTTTCAGCCAGCCCCCCCTCCAGGGAAAAAAAATAGTTTTGCTTTGGGGAGGGATGTCAATTTTGGGGAGAACAAAAGCTAGTCTATGTAGGCAGAATTCTTGTTTTATTTTGTTTGAGGGCCTGAAAGATAGCACAGCGGTAGGGTTTTTGCCTTTGCCAAGCGGCTGAGGGCCAAACCCATCTGTGCTCAGAGTTTCCTTCCTGGCTCTGCAACTCAGGAATCACTCCTGGTAGTGCTTGAGAATCAAGTGGGATGTCAGAAATTGAACGTGGGTCAACTACCTTCGAGGAAAGTGCCCATTCATAGTGCTATTGTTTTCAGTTTTTGTGGGCAGAATTCTAAAACTGCTCCCTAACACCATGGTTCATATCTACTTCCTTCTACTTAGTATTCTGATGAGCGGCAACTCCAAGGTTATGTTATTTGGCACTGAGATGTGGTACCTGAGTGGAACCCAGGCTTCACCAGCCCACGTTCTTTTTTATTTTTATTTTATTTTTTATTATTTTTGGCCACACCCAGTGATGCTCAGGGGTTACTCATGGCTCGTGCTCAGAAATTATTCCTGGCAGGCAAGGGGGACCATATGGGATGCTGCATTTGAACCAATGTCAGTCCTTTTGTGTCAGCCGCTTGCAAAGCAAAAACCCTACAGCTGTGGCTATCTTTCAGGCCCCAAGACCCTGCCCACGTTCTGTACAGGACTTATAGAAGCTAAATGGGCATGGTTTGCAAGCAGCCGTTCGTGATCATCAACCAGGCATTGAGAAAAGGAACTGGCTTGACAGCTTACAAGAAATTCTTGGGGGGGGGGGTGTGGTGGCCGCAATAGTGAGTGGTTAGTGCTTTGGCCTTGATGTGACTGACCTGGATTCGATGCAGGCATCCCAAATAGTCCCCCTGAGTATTGCCAGGAATAATCCCTGAGCACTGCAGGTGTAACCCAACAACAACAACAAAAGAAATTCTGGGAGGGGCATAGTACAACAGGCAAGGCACTTGTCTTGCATGCAGTTGACCTGAGTTCAAATCTAGGCATCCCAAATGGTTCCTGAGCATTGCCAGGTGTGCCCCTCCAAATTTTTTTTCTGCAGCCAGAGAGCAGCAGAGGCCTTAAAGATAAGAAGAGCTGACAGGGTGCGGGCAGAGAAAGATAGTACAGCAGATTGAGCTCTTGCCTTGCATGTGGCTGACCTGGGCTTGATCCCTGAAATCCCATATGTCCCCCTGACCTGGGGCCAGAGAGATAGCACAGCGGTGTTTGCCTTGCAAGTAGCCAATGCAGGACCTAAGGTGGTGGGTTTGAATCTGGATGTCCCATATATGGTCCCCCATGCCTTCCCAGGAGCTATTTTCTGAGCAGATAGTCAGGAGTAACCTCTGAGCACAGCTGGGTGTGGCCCAAAAACCAAAAAAAAAAAAACCCCAAAAACCCAAATGTCCCCTGAGCACAGTCAGGAGTGACCCTAAGCACCACTGGGCATGGCCTATAAACAAAAACAAAGTAGCAGAGCTAGACTGTGATCAAATGGCTGGCGTGCATGTTATGGAGGAGTCCTGGATGCCATCCCAGGTTACCAAATGGTCAGTCCCTTGGGCACTGCTGGTAGCCAACTCCCGGCCAGAGTCAGGAGTTACGGGGCCACAGAAATAGCAGCACAGTTGAAGGGTGTTTGCCTGCAAACATCTAGTACGGACCTTGGTTTGAATCCCCGGCATCCATATGGTCCTCTGTGCCTACCCAGGAGCGATTTCTGAGAGCAGAGCTACCGAGTAACTACTGAGTGCCAAAAAACGTCAGGGCCAGAGCAGTGGCACAAGCGGGTTAGGGCGTTTGCCTTGCTAAGTGCTAACCTGGGTACGGATCATGGTGTGATCCCCCAGCATCCCATATGGTCCCCCAAGCCAGGAGCAATTTTCTGAGCGCATAAGCCAGTGAGTGACATCACTGGTGTGGCCAAAAATAACTGTTATTTCCTTCCAGCTCCTCCCATGTAGTTGAATTTTCATCCACCGCAAGCCTATGTCAAGCCAAGGTACAACCCTGAGGGGTTTTTTTGGTTTTAAATTTTGGTGAAGAACCACCAGCTTGCCAATGCTCAGTCCTTTGAGCATTTAAAGCCCAGTGCTGAGATTTGCGAGATTAAATCATATGTTCCAGGGGCCGGAGAGATAGCACGGCAGTGTTTTGCCTTGCAAGCAGCGGATCCAGGACCTAAGGGTGGTTGGTTTGAATTCCGACATCCCATTTGGTCCTCCGTGCCTGCCAGAGCTATTTCTGAGCAGATAGCAGGTAGTAATCCCTGAGCACTTGCCGGGTGTGGCCCAAAAACCAAAAAAAAAAAAAAAATCATGTGTTCCGGGGTTGGAAAGATAGTACAGATGTAGGGCATTTGTCTTGAAAGAAAACCAACTCAAGATGAATCTAGATTCCCGGCATCCCATATGGTCTCCGAGCCTGCCAGGAGCAATTTCTGAGTGCAGAGCCAGGAGTAATCCTGAGCAATGCTGGTGTGGCCCTAACAAAACCAAACAAACAACCAGGTGTTCCCACCATGCAAAGCCTGTGCTCCACATAAGGGGCCCTAAGGTTTTGTTTGTTTGTTTTCCCTAAGCTTTTATTTTATTTAACTTTTGTCAGTGTTCAGGCCTTACTCCTGGGTAGGGCCTCGGGAATATATGAGTGACTGGGAATCAAACCTGGTCAGTGTGTGCTAGGCAAATGCCTGCCTGGCCCCACTGTCTATCTCTCCAGCCCTTGTTGTCTCCTTGAATGAAGGGAACCAGGTGGCTTGGTCTGGGGCTATGAGACTAGAATCCACCCCTCACAGTGAAACGGGCAGGCCAAGCCAGTGGAGGGTCAGAGCAGAGGGAATAGGCTCTCAATCTGAGCCCTGAGGGAGCCCCAACCCCTGGCCAGGGAGAACGTGGTGCTGCGTTATATGTGACAGCTGGCTGGAGAAAAGCGGCTCTACAGACTGGACAGTTCTTTGTAGGGAGCCTTGGCTTGGACTCTCCATTGTCTTTTTGTTTGTTTGTTTTTGGGTCACACCCTGGCAGTGCTCTGGGTTACTCCTGGCTCTATGCTCAGAAATAGTTCCTAGCAAGCTCAGGGGACCACCATCTGGGATGCAGGGATTTCGAACCACCACCTTCTTTCTGCATGCAAGGGCAAACACCTAGGTCCATGCTGTCTCTCCAACCCTGAATCTCCATTGTCAACATTGTCCCTGCAGAGTCAGCAGCAGACTATGTAGAGTCATTGTGACCCCAAAACAAATCACATACACGGAGAGAGTTCATTTCTGGTCACTGAGTGGCTCTGAGGGGCGTTTGTTTCCCAGGTGGGTTTTCTCCTCTGTTACTGACTGTAGGTGGATTGTTCTTCTGCATGTCCCAGGGGACATGCATCGACTTGGCTGAGGGACACAGTAGCCCAGCTAGAGGCACAACACATGGCAGCCAAACTCCAACAGAAATTCAAATGGGCTGAGGTGGAGGATGAGGCACTCAGCAAATAATATCCCATGCATCTTACACCTCAAAATAGTGTTGGCTCGGAAAACTCCAAAATTAGAACTTCAAACGTTCCCTAGTCACAAACGACCGACTTTGATTAAACTTCCCAGCCCCACGGGGGCCTCTTTTTTTTCTGCCCAGTCTGCGGCTCACCAGGAGGAAAATGAATAGAATTACAAACTTGGGGATGAAGTGACAATGTTTTTATTGGGTTTCTGAAGATCCACACCCCTGTCTTGAGTGAAAGAACAGGGCCGTTTTCAAAGGAGTTGGTGTTTTTCCACCCCCCTTGCAATCCAACTTTCCAGAGCCCAGGGAAGGAGGGCTATGGAGAGAGCTATGGCCCTGTGATCAGGAGATCCCTGGGGCAGGGAGAGCCTGAGATTTTCACCAATCGAACCCACTTCAGTGAGAACTGAGAGTTTCCCCAGGAGATTTTGTTCAAGTGCTTGGACATTAACCCTCAGAACACTGAGCCCTCCTTTGGTTCCCTTAGTCCAGCCCTACCACCACCACTGGCCTCCAGCCTGAGCGCCCTCCTTCCAGACAGGGGCCTACCAAATGCCTTCCCCCCTTCCCTTCATGTTTATGTTTCTAAACAGTTCTAGCATTTTTCTTTGTTCTCTCACTCAAAGAACAAAAGGTGTGGGCTGTGAGTGTGGGCCTTAAATCATGTACAGACACTTCCATGTGTGTTCCCGTGGCAGGCTCTGGATTGCTGAGTCAAAATTTCAGCTATTTGTGGCTCCAGCTCTAAGCCCCCCAAATCCAACCCAGTTTTATCAGTAAAGAAACCAGACTCCAGGGGCCGGGCGGTGGCGCTAAAGGTAAGGTGCCTGCCTTGCCTTCGCTAGCCTCGGACGGACCACGGTTCGATCCCCCGGCGTCCCATATGGTCCCCCAAGCCAGGAGCGACTTCTGAGCGCATAGCCAGGAGTAACCCCTGAGCGTCACTGGGTGTGGCCCAAAAACCAAAAAAAAAAAAAAAGAAACCAGACTCCAGCAGATAACTGTGATCCCTCAAGGTCACACAGCAAAGTCCAGCCTGCGGGCCGTGATGCCAACCTCCTAGCATTTCTTTCTCATCCTTTCCCTACCAATATTGGTGTTTGCTCATATTCCAGTAAAAAATAATAGAAAATATCTTACTTAATCATGTTTTATGTCTCAATAAATGCTTTTAAATGTCAAAAAATATCATATTTTGAAGGAGAGTAAGCAACACAGACCAGTCTCCAGAAAAGAATAGATTTCTAAGCTTATTTTACTGAACCGCATCTTCAAAATTCCCACTTTGACCTCTGAGTTGGGTGTGTCTGTGCTAAAACATTTTCCAATTCTGAGTACCCTATGTTAGGCAGACAGGGTCAGGGCACCTGGGAAACTATTTCCTTTATTTATTTTTTGTTTTGTTTTGTTTTTGGGTCACACATGGCAGCGCTCAGGGGTCACTCCTGGCTCTACTCTCAGAAATCGCTCCTGGCAGGCTTGGGTGACCATATGGGATGCCGATTTGAACCACCGTCCTTCTGCATGAAAGGCAAACGCCTTACTTCCATGCTATCTCTCTGGCCCCATTTATTTATTTATTTATTTATTTATTTATTTATTTATTTATTTATTTATTTATTTATTTATTTATTTATTTTTAAGGCTTTCAGATCACCCTAGGCTCAGGAACTACTCCCGGCAAGCTCAGAGGATCATATGGGATGTCAGGAATAGAACCCAGGTCAACAGGGCTACAGTAACAGCACAGAGGGTAGGGAGTTTGACTTGCATGCCGTTGACCTGGGTTCAATCCCCAGCATCACATATGGTCCCCAAGTCTGCCAGGAGTGATTTCTGAGCACAGAGCCAGGAGTAACCCTGAGCCCCACTAGGTGTGACCCAAAACAAAAAAAAAAAAAACAAAGTAACCCAGGTCAGTGGTGTGCAAGACAAAAATCCTACTCACTGTACTATTACTCTGATCCCAAATACATACATACATATATATGTATATGTGTGTATATATATATATATATTATATAATATATATATATAATATATATATTTTGGTTTTTGGTTTTTGGGCCACACCTGTTTGACGCTCAGGGGTTACTCCAGGCTATGCGCTCAGAAATAGCTCCTGGCTTGGGGGGACCATATGGGACGCCAGGGGATCGAACCGAGGTCCGTCCTAGTGCTTGCAAGGCAGACACCTTACCTCTAGCACCACCTTCTCGGCCTCATCCAGAGGCTCCTGGGGGCTTAGGGAACCATATGGAGTGCTTGGGTCAGCTTAATTGTGATAGGCTGTACTAACTCTCTTGCCCCCTGGGAAATAATTTATTCACTAAAAGATAAGCCACACATAGATAATAATAAGAAAAATTCACAGCTTAGAACTGGATTTAACTTGGAGACAGCACGCATGGTTTGCATGCAGGAGACCTGGATTCACACGCCAAGTATCATCTGCATGTTTTCCCAAAATACAGGGTCAACCCCACTGCACCAAACAAGAATAACCAACCCATAAGAACTGCTAGGTGTGGCTCCAAAATAGAGAGCTGAATAGTACAGTAGTAAGGTGCTTGCTTGCCCTGGTCCTCTGAACCCACGAGGAATGATTCCTGAACAGAGCCAGGAATAAGTTCTGAGTACAGCCAGGTGTGGCCCCCAAACAAAAAACAAACATACAATTTTCAGAGTGGTGCCTGGGAACTGACTGGAAATTAAATGACCTCTGATCTCTTGGCCTAGGAAAACCACCATACAAGGATCTGGGGTCAGGTGCACTCTACTTTCCTCTAGGAATATCCCAGTAACCCAGCCCTGGGAGGACATGTGGAGGTCTATCCTGACCCTATGAGATGGTGCTGGGCTAGTCATGGGGGGGAAGAGATGGGGCAGTTCTCCAAATCAGGACAGAAGCAAAGAATACCAAGAGAATTGAATGATGGACTCTGTCACAAACTCTTTGAGGAAAAATCAACTGGAATCTCAACAACCCTTCTTGGACATTTTGACCTGGGAAATTCCTGTCCCCAAACTGAAGCTTCCTGAATTGTCTGTCAGCAGGGCCAGAATTCACAATTACTTCTTTCTGATGTGGAACTTTAAGCAGAGGCTCCTCCTTGGGAGGGTCTGACAAGGCGCCACATCAGCCCTTCATTAAGCTGAACACCAAGGAAGGTCTAAATATAACGCAGGGGGATGTGGCCCAGCAGTAGATCACAGGCCACACATGTGGGAGGCTCTGGGTTCCATCCCTGCCACCATAAAACAAGACACCACAGAAATTGCCCTCAGCCCCAGGGAACCATAAATAAATAAGAAAAAAAAATAGATTACACAAATAAACTGGGACAACAGCTTGAGAAATACCTGTGGGTAGAAAGAAAGATTCCCTCCCCCAACTAGAAGCAGTAGAGAATAGTAGAAAATATAGATCCACTTCCGACCCCGACTTTTCCAGCTCAGGCCAGTTTTTAAGGTGGAGGAAAAACATAGCCGGGAGGGGTCATGCCAGGTCTCTGGGCCTTTCTGCCATTTCTCTGTGCCAGAGAAGCAAATGTCATGGTGGAGGGGGGGAGGTGAAAGGGAAGGGAAGAGGCGGGTATGCTTCTGGGAGGCAGCTGCTGCCATGAGTCAGAGTTAGCCAGAGAGTTGCAGGTCACTGTGAAGGGTCAGAGGTCCATAGGCCAGATGTCAGCTAAGTCAAATCTCCCGGCCTTTGGAGTCCCTCTTGTGGAACTGGGCTTCGGGTTTGTACCTCCCCAGTGACAAGTATAGTGTTGATGGTAGGCTATCCCCAACCCCCTCTGGCATTTTTTTGCAGGGGATGGTCACACCTGGCAGTGCTCAGGCAGTACTCCTGGCTCTACGGTCAGAAATCGCTCCTGGCAGGCTCGGGGGACCCTATGGATTGCCGGGATTCGAACCACTGTCCTTCTGCATGCAAGGCAAATGCCTTACCTCCATGCTATCTCTCCGGCCTCTTCCCTTTCTGCCATTTGATGTTATCCTATAGATGACCAGAGGAAATATCAACAGCTCCCAACTCAAGGCAGTGATGGGCGGTTTAAAGCCCTATCTCCATTTGTTTTGGGGTCCACACTGAATGGTGCTCAGGGGTTACTCCTGACTCTGCACTCAGGAATCCAGTGGGGTGGGGGAAATGAGGACCATATGAGATGTCAGGTATTGAAACCAGGTAAACAGTAGTGCTTTACCCACTGTACAATAGCTCTGCTCCTCCCATTGCCTTTTGGGGGGAAGGGGTCCATACCTGGCCGGGCTCAGAGATCACTCCGGGCAGTGCTGGGGGACCATATGGGAGTGCTGGGAACCTGCTGTACTATCTCTCCAGGCCCATCCCCAATAGCTTTTGTTTTGTTTTGTTTTGTTTTTTTTAGGCCCCACCCGTTGGTCCCCAGGAATTACTCCTGGCAAGCTCGGGGGACCATATGGAATTTGGAGATGGAACCCCAGTCGGCCACGTGCAAGACAAATGCCATACTTAATCTCCCCACATTGGCTTTTGAACCCCCAGTTTGAACCCCCCAGACTGTCCATTCCGTTAAACAAAAACAGGAGGCCAGTGAGAAACACGCGTCTTCCAACCAGGAGGCCACCGGGCTGGCAGATGGTGGTGGTCCTAGGGTCCGGGGTCCTGGGCCACGATGGGGTGTCCTGCCCTTCCACCCCACCCCACCCCACCCCACCCCAACCCTGCACAATCCCTAGGGTGTCGCTTCCCGCCACCAAACAGGTCCCGGGACGTGGCGCCTGCAGAGGCGGGGCCGGACTGGGCCGTTGCCCGTTGGACGCCGGTCCCTGCCATGGTCCAGCTCGTCCTTCCTGGACGGGACACGCGCCCCGCTCCCCCAAACACAAACAAGGAAACGCGGGGTGGGGTGGGGGCGCCCATGGCAACCGGGCGGGCCCAGGGAGGTGCCGCGGGGAGACAGACGGGCCGGCCCAGAGCCAGGAGCCACCGCCTCGCCATTTGAATAGCTGCGCGTCTCCGCAGAGCCCAGCATCTAGGGGAGCTACTGATTGTTTCGCTCTCAGACTGGCTGGCTCTTGCTAAATTTCCAGACGCCTCGTGGGGGGACAGGTCGTGGGGGAAGGGCAGAAATGGGGCTGCAGGAAAACCAGGCACAATAAACCTGGCCTGAGTGGGCCTCTCCTTTGGTCTTCCCCAGGATGGTCCTGAACTGGGCCCTCATCCCATTGCACAGATGGCAAAACTGAGGGGTGTGGAGTGTGCTGTTGACTTGGCCCTGAAATGCGTTTGTGGAGACAACTCTGGAAGCAAGAGTGAATTGTGTTTTTTTTTTAATTTACTTATTTTGTGGGTTTTTTTTTAATGAGGGGGGAGCACACCCGATGGCACTCAGGGTTACTCCTGGCTCTGTGCTCAGAAATCGCTCCTGGCAGGCTCGGGGGACCATGTGGGATGCCAGAATCGAACCAGAGTCCGTCTCAGGTCGGCCAAGTGCAAGGCAAATGTCCTACAGCTGTGCTATAGCTCAGGCCCCAAGGATGAATTGTTAACCCTTCCAGTGCCTGACCCTGGGAAAGCCCATAATCTCATGTCCCCAAATGTTCCTTTTCTGGCTGCAACCTCAGTGAGGGTCGAGAATGTTTCTTTGTTCTCGAAGATAGAAAGGCGGGAGGCCAGGGGTTCCTGATTCTGCTCCTCCATCCTGGCCTCCTGCCCTGCCCCATATCTTACTTCTGTGCCTTGTCCTGCCAGGTTTGCAAGAGATGGAGATCGCATGGAACTTCATCAGTCAGATCTCTGACCTGGGAAAAAGGCTCAGTGGGCTGAGAGCAGGCTTGCCGTGTGAGAGGCCCAGATTCCATTCCCTGCACCACTTAGGATCCCAGAGCTGGGAGTAACTGAACATCACAGGGTATGGCCCCTCTAAAGACCAAATGTCTCTCAAAAAGCAATAAGTCAAATTTGTTATTAGGTGTGTGTGTGTGTGCGTGCGTGCGTGTGTGTGTGTGTGTGTGTGTGTGTGTGTGTGTGTGTGTGAGAGAGAGAGAGAGAGAGAGAGAGAGAGAGAGAGAGAGAGAGAGAGAGAGAGAGAGAGAGAGAGAGGAAGACTTCCAGGTATGTTCCAATCCACACCCCCCAAATGCTTCAATCCATTAACAAATAACATTTTTGTTCATTTGGTTTTGAGCCACATCTGGCAGTGCTCAGAGGTTACTCCTGGCTATGTGCTCAGAAATCACTTCTGGCTGGGCTGGCGTGATAGCATAGCGGTAGGGCATTTGCCTTGCATGTGGCAGATCCAGGACAGACCTGGTTTGATCCCTGGTGTCCCATATGGTCCCCTGAGCCAGGAGAGATTTCTGAGTGCATAGCCTGGAGTAACTCCTGAGTGTTACTGGGTGTGGCTTAGGGACCATAAGGGATGTCTGGAATTGAACCCAGGTCTATCCCGGGTTGCATGCAAAACAAACTCCTTAACGCTGTGCTATCACTCTGGCCCCAATAAATAAGATTTCTATTAAGGTATTCAATTAAAGGTCACCAGAGTGGTCTCAGGTAGCCTTTGTTTCATTTTGGGGGGGTCACACCCAGGAGCACTCTTGGATTACTCCTGGCTCTATGCTCAGAAATCGCTCCTGGTAGGCTTGGGGGACCATATGGGATGCTGGGATTCAAACCACCATCCTTCTGCGTGCAAGGCAAATGCCCTATCTCCATGCTATATCTCTGGCCCCTCAGGTAGCCTTTAATTGGCTACCTTAGCAAGTCCCTTCCCCAGTGAGGGCCCCAATGTCTTCCTCTAAGTGTATCTGTTTCATCTCCCATTCCTGATTCACATCCCTTCCCTGCAGGCCACAACTTGCCATCAGGCACCTTTGGCCTTTGCTCTTATCACAATTAGACTTGCCTCACAGCACCTGTGAATACTGTGGTTCTCAATTAAAGCTTATTAATTAGGCAACAAGATATGTCTTGACCTGTCCTGTCTCCTCAGCCCTAATAAATTCCTAATGATAACCAAAGCAAGAAGAGAAAAAGCAGCCCGTTTGCAAGAATCTTTGCTGTGTAGAGGAGATGACTCCAGCTGGCTAGCTAGAGTGAGGCCTTTTAGGTTTTTATTTTATTTAAATTTTTTGGGTTTTGGGTCACACCCGGCAGTGCTCAGGGGTTATTCCTGGCTCTGTGTTCAGAAATCGCTCCTGGCAGGCTCGGGGGACCATATGAGATGTCGGGATTCGAACCACTGTCCTTCTGCATGCAAGGCAAACACCTTATATCCATGCTCTCTCTCCAGCCCAAGAGAGAGGCCTTTTTTTTTTTTTTTTTTTTTTTTTTTTGTTTTTGGGCCACACCCGGCGGTGCTCAGGGGTTATTCCTGGCTGTCTGCTCAGAAATAGCTCCTGGCAGGCACGGGGGACCATATGGGACACCGGGATTCGAACCAACCACCTTTGGTCCTGGATCGGCTGCTTGCAAGGCAAACGCCGCTGTGCTATCTCTCCAGGCCCAAGAGAGGCCTTTTAATACTAGCACCATGGATCCCTCTTCCCTCTGTTTCTTCTTATTTTGGGGTGGGGGGTTTTTGGGTCACAAAAACAAAGGTTTTCACAAAGCCAGAGGTTACTCTGGCTTTGCAATCAGAAGTCACTCCTGGCAGGCTTGGGGAACCATCTGAGATGCCGGGGATCAAACCCGAGTTTGTCCCAGGTCATCTGCATGCAAATGCCTTACTGCTGTACACTCTCTCCAGCCCCATCAAGGCTGTTTCTTCATCTGTCTGAGGACAGTCAGGGCCTGATGTGTGCACAGGGTGGGACAGTAGGAATCCTTGCTGTTGTGGTAGCAGCCTGGGACACTCAGAGCCTACATTTCTTTTCTTTTTTTTGTTTTTGTTTTTGTTTTGGGGCCATACCTGGCGGCACACAGGGGTTACTCCTGGCTCTATGCTCAGAAATCGCTCTTGGCAGGCAAGGGGGACAATATGGGATGCTGAGATTCCAACCACCGTTGGTCCTAGGTTTGCTACTTGCAAGGCAAAGGCCCTACTGCAGTGCTATCTCTCCAGCCCGGAGCCTACTTTTCTCCGAATTTGCATTTAGTCTGTACACAAGGCTGAACTCAGGCACTAAGTAAGCTGGAGTGGTATTTGCCTTGGAGGAATTGACTGGAGGCAAGGAACAGTCAGGACCTAGATTAGTGCCAACCTCCAGGCAGAATTCATAGAGCAGTGAGCCAGTACTGAAGACTCGGGGGTGAGGTGGGATGGGAGGGGGTGGAGATAGCCCACTAGTGAGCTCAGTTGGTCAGTGGGTTGGTTGGTTTTGCTTTGTTCTAATGTCTTTGCCATTTTTACCACCTCCCCACAAGGGAAACATGGGCAGTTGGATCTGCTACCCTTCACCCAGCTTTGCATGCCACTCCTAAAGAAGACAATGGGTGACTCTTTGTCCCCAGGTCACCTGTAGTTCTTTGCAAAGCCGGGAAATAATCAAGTTTGCTGGCTTTGGCCCGGAGAGATAGCACAGCGGCGTTTGCCTTGCAAGCAGCCTATCCAGGACCAAAGGTGGTTGGTTCGAATCCCGGTGTCCCATATGGTCCCCCGTGCCTGCCAGGAGCTATTTCTGAGCAGACAGCCAGGAGTAACCCCTGAGCACTGCCGGGTGTGGCCCCCCCCCCAAAAAAAAGAAAAGTTTGCTGGCTTTCCCATGTTTTGCTTCAATGATATGGTGGGGATCCAGCATGTGATCATATTTGGGGTATTTTGTTTTGGGTTGTTTGGTTTTGGTTTTTGGGTCATATAGGTGGTATTCAGGGGCTTATTCCTGACTCTAGGCTTGGGGATCACTCATGGCCCTGGTAGAGCTTGAGATACAATATGGGGTGTTGGAATTGAATCCGAGTTAGCAGTTAGTGCAAGATAAGTGCCCAAGTCTTGTACTATTGCTCTGGCCTCAGTTGTTTCATTATTTTTTGGGGGCCACACACAGAGGTGCTCAGGAATTACACCTAGGTCTGCACTAAGAAATCATTTCTAGGGGCTGCAGATAGCATAGTGGTAGGACAGTTGCCTTGCACGCAGCTGATCAAGGACAGTGGTTCGAATCCCAGCAGCCCATATGGTCCCCCGTGTCTGCCAGGAGCAATTTCTTTTTTTTTTTTTTTTTTTTGGTTTTTTGGGCCACACCCTGTGACGCTCAGGGGTTACTCCTGGCTATGTGCTCAGAAGTTGCTCCTGGCTTCTTGGGGGACCATATGGGACGCCGGGGGATCGAACCGCGGTCCGTCCTAGGCTAGCGCAGGCAAGGCAGGCACCTTACCTCCAGCGCCACCGCCCGGCCCCTTTTTTTTGGTTTTTGGGCCACATCCCGCGGTGCTCAGGTTCCTCCTGGCTGTCTGCTCAGAAATAGCTCCTGGCAGGCACGGGGGACCATATGGGACACCGGGATTCGAACCAACCACCTTTGGTCCTGGATTGGCTGCTTGCAAGGCAAACTCAGCTGTGCTATCTCTCTGGGCCCCAGGAGCAATTTCTGAGTGCAGAGTGAGGAGTTATACCTGAGCAAATCCGTCTGTGATCTCCCCTAAAAAAAAGAAATGCAATCATTTCTAGCCGGTTCAGGGGACCTTATGGGATGCCACGAATCAAACAGGGTAGTTGCTTGTAAGGCCAACACTATCTGTTATGCTATCACTCTGGCCCCAGGTGTTTGATTCTATTTTTGTTCGTTTTTTGTTGTTTGTTTTTTGGGCCACACCAGGTAATGCCCCTAGCTTGGGGGACTTTATGGGACATGGGTCCTAGGCTAGTGCAGACAGCGTGGGTAAGGCAGACGTCTTACCACTTGTGCCACTTCTCCAGCCCCAGGTGTTTGATTCTTTTTTTGGGGGGCCACACCCATTTGATGCTCAGGGGTTACTCCTGGCTAAGTGCTCAGAAACTTGGGGGGACCATATGGGACGCCGGGGGATCAAACTGAGGTCCTTCCTCAGCTAGCGCTTGCAAGGCAGACACCTTACCTCTAGCGCCACCTCACCGGCCCTAGGTGTTTGATTCTTAACCTTAAATTTAAAAAACTCTACTCTAGGGGGCCGGGCGGTGGCGCTAAAGGTAAGGTGCCTGCCTTGCCTGCGCTTGCCTTGGACGGACCGCGGTTCGATCCCCCGGTGTCCCATATGGTCCCCCAAGCCAGGAGCAACTTCTGAGCACATAGCCAGGAGTAACCCCTGAGCGTTATCGGGTGTGGCCCAAAAACCAAAAAAAAAAAAAAAAAAAAAAAAAACTCTACTCTAGATGTCTTACATTTATTTTTCTTTTCTTTTCGTTTGCTTTTGTTTTGGGGCCACACCCAGCATCACTTAGGGTTTACTCCTGGCTCTGCACTCAGTTGGATGGCCTCCGAATTGTTGGAGAAAACTGTTTATGGTTCCCTTTGGTCCTTTCCCTAACTGACTCCTTGGCCTGGTCCCAACTTTAGCCTTCTCTCCCCTACAGCCTAAGGGGTTAGCTGTCTTCCTTGCTCTGCCTCTTCCTTCATTAAACCTATTTTTTATTTTTATTTTTTGGTTTTTTGGGCCACACCCGGCAGTGCTCAGGGGTTTCTCCTGGCTGTCTGCTCAGAAATAGCTCCTGGCAGGCATGGGGGACCATATGGGACACCGGGATTTGAACCAACCACCTTTGGTTCTGGATCGGCTGCTTGCAAGGCAAACGCCGCTGTGCTATCTCTCCGGGCCCTGTTTTTTTGTTTTTGGGTCATACCCGGCTCTATGCTCAGAAATTGCTCCTGGCAGGCTCAGGGGACCATATGGGATGCCGGGATTAGAACCACTGTCCTTCTGCATGAAAGGCTATTTCTCCAGCCCCCCCACTTAAGTTTATTTTTTAAATAAATGTATACTTATTTATTCATGTAAATTATCACAATAGTTGAATATAGTAAATGATATTCTTCCCTCCTTTTCCCTCAAACTTCCATTCCTCTTATGTTTCTCATAGAACCACCTTCTGGAAATCAAATAATCTCTCTCTCTTTTTTTTCACCACACCCAGTGGTTCTCAGGGTTTACTCATGACTTTATGCTCAGCAATCACTTTTTGTTGTTGTTGTTTTGGTTTGGTTTTAGGCCACACTTGGCAGTGCTCAGGGGTTACTCCTGGCTCTGTGCTTCAGAAATTGTTCCTAGCAGGCTCAGAGGGCCATATGGGATGCCAGAAAAGGAACCCGGGTTCACCTGGATCTGCCTCGTGCAAAGCAAATGCCCTACTACTGTACTATCACTTCAGCTTCTATCACTCTTGATGAGGCTTAAAGGACCATATGGGGTGCTGGGGATTGAATCCAGGTCCACTAAGTGTAAGGCAAGCTTTCTACTTCCTATACTATTGCTCATGGCCCTTTTCTTGTAGGTATTTTATTATTGTTGATTTTTTAGGGGGGCCATACCTGGCTGCTCAGATCTTATTTCTGGCTCTGTGTTCAGGGATCACTCCTGATGGTTCTCAGAGAACCATATATAAGATGCTGAGGATCAAATGCAGGTCCTCTGTGTGAAAGACAACTACCCACTATCTTATCTCTCCAGCCCCTTGAAATTTACTTTTTTTAACCATATTTTCCAAGATGTGGTCTTGAGACCCAAATCTCTACACCACATTAAAATGAGAGTCCCCTGGGCCTGGAGAGATAGCACAGCGGCGTTTGCCTTGCAAGCAGCCGATCCAGGACCAAAGGTGGTTGGTTCGAATCCCGGTGTCCCATATGGTCCCCCGTGCCTGCCAGGAGCTGTTTCTGAGCAGACAGCCAGGAATAACCCCTGAGCACCGCCGGGTGTGGCCCAAAAACCAAAAAAAAAAAAATGAGTCCCACTTTGTTTTGTTTCTTTTTTTATTTTTTTGGGGGGTCACACCCGGCAGCACTCAGGAGTTCTTTCTGGCTCTAAGCTCAGAAATCGCTCCTGGCAGGCTCGGGGGATCATATGGGATGCCGAGATTCGAACCACCATCCTTCTGCATGCAAGGCAATTGCCCTACTTCCATGCTATCTCTCCAGCCCCTTGTTTATTTTTTTTTTTCTGGTTTTTGGGTCACACCTAACGGCGCTCAGGAGTTAATCCAGGTTTTGCACTCAGAAATCACTCCTGGCAGGCTTGGGGGACCATATGGGATGCCAGAATTCGAACCGCTTTGCTATCTCTCTGGCCCCAAGGCCCCTTGTTTTTTTGTTTGTGTGTGTAGGTTGGAAGGAGAAGTGTTCAGGGCCATACCTGGCAGTACTCAGAGCTTATTCCTGGCAGGTATCACTTCTGGCAGGGCTTGGGAAAACTAAGCTATACAGTGCTAGGGATTGAACCCAGGTTGACGACATGCAAGAAGCACCTTATCCACTATTCTATCTCTCCCACACCAAGAGTCCCATTTTGCAGGGACAACTTCCAGTCCTGACACTAGGAAGACCTCCCTCCCCTCACATACTTCGGAAGGAGAGATGGACCTGATCACATGTGTGCCTTATCTAGAACCAGTTTCCAGCCCCCCTCCAGCTCCACCAATGTTTTGCAAACTGGGCGTTTCCTTAGAAACAAACCCTCTTTCCCAATGACCCAAACCCTAGAAACACACATGTGACATAAACAAAAGCAGAGCTCTTACAGGAAGTTGGGGTGAGGCATGAAGGGGAGACTCCCAAGCTTCCCCTGATTTAGAGCAGTCCTGGTGGCCTCTCTCTCAAACCCTCTGGGATTGACCACAGGTTCATCTCAAGTGACAACCTGAAGGTGTCAGAACAGAATTTTCTATTCAGAGTTCCAAACTGACCCTATTGAATGCTCTGGGCAGAGATACCTTTGAGCTTCTACTGAGGACAATTGTAGGGAGAAGGCTGCTTGGAGCCAGGAAAGAGAGTTAGCCTCCTTTGAGCTTCTGCCTCGAGACTAAAGCCACTGTTTGCAGAGAGACCTGCCAGGTTTTCCTCAGTGCTGTGGAGAGCTCATCCTTGGCCTCTGCACTTACAACAGAAAGGACTGAAGAAGGGACACGAATCCTTGGCAGGTAGGAGGCCAGGCAAGAAGAGGGCGAGCCTGGAGCTGACTTCAGTGGAGGCACCCCAGACTGTCAGAATGGAAGTGGCAAATCAAAATTTAAATCTGTTTTCCAACTTGCTTGAGTGACAGGTTCCTATTCTTTTTTGGGGGGAAGTATGGAGGGAATTGAGTCTTATTTAATGGTGTCTGTTTGTTTTTTTGTTTTTGGGCCACACCTGGCAGCACTCAGGGGTTACTCCCAGCTCTGCACTAAGAAATCGCTCCTGGCAGGCTCGGGGGACCATATGGGGTGTCAGGGACTGAACCCCGGTCCGTCCCGGGTTGGGTGCATGCAAAGCAAACACCCTTCTGCTATGCTATCGTTCTGTCCCCTTTGACTGTTTTGTTTGTTTTTAATTTGTTTTGTTTTGGTTTTTTGGTGGTGTTACTTCTGACTTGATATTCAAAGATTTCTCCTGGTGCCTCTCAAGAAACCCTATGTGGTGCCAGGAATCAAACAGGTAGGCAGCCTGCAAGGCAAGCACCATGCTACCCTCTGTGTTGGTTCTTGTCCCCTGCTAAGGAATCTCTTTTTGACAGATCTGTGTGTGCTTCCAGGAGTCTCTACACAGATAACACCTCTACTCTGCCAGCAGCCTCATTCTACTGTTTCCATTTCTCCACCTGCATGCTGGACTCTTAACTCTATGTTCTCTCTACTAGAAGCCTCTTCGAATCAACTCACCACATGGAATCCCCCACTGTGTGCCTTATCAGCAAGATGATCTCCAACTATAGTATCACCGACCCCTTACCCCTTACCATTCCTTGCCCTGTCCACCTAACCTGCAGCCCCATATTGGCTTGTCGGTTGCTTCTCTCACTAGATGCAAAGCTCCATGGGGCCCCAGGGTGTGCAAGTGGGCCAGAAGCCATGACTGCATAGATAACTTGGTGTGATTTCACCATGCTACTGGCATAACAGCATCATTTTAATCTCATCAAAAGATAAACCAGGTGGAACCAGCAACTCCAGTTGGATGATGAGATTCTTGGCAGCAAGGGGGACAAGCTGGCCTTGGAAGCGAATCGCTCACTGTGAGGCTGGAGGGAGTGGTGAAAGCCCCTTCCCTGCTCTCTGCACAGTGCTCGGTCTCTGGAGGTGCCAAGAAGGAGAGGAGGCAGTCAGGCTTGGTGGTGAAGCTGCTGTCCAAGTATCTCTGCTACCCCCCTTTCAGTGCCCTTAACCTGCCCTTGGCTCCCCAGATGAATCAGCAAGTTCCACCCTCTGGAGTTGCGCCACTTCCCCTGGGGCCCTGAGCAGAACATCTTGCACGACATGAAGTAACGCATCTGGGAGTGCAGGAGGCTCCGAAAGGCAGCTTGCAGCTTGGGGACCAGGGTCATTCAGGGCTGAGCCCAGTCCCTGCACTAGAGCCCGAGTGCAGGAAACAGCTGATCCCAGGAATATGGAAGGCCTCACTCAGGTGAAAGCCACAGGGGAAAATCAGCAACTCACCCAAACAGTAGAATTAAAATTACATTTTGAAAGCAACAGATTTCCAAAGAAAATGAGAACAGGTGTGCCTTGTTCTAAGCATACCATGGTTTGGAACAGACCGTTCAACAAGCTGAGCAAGTGCTTTGCATGTGGACCTGGGTTTGCTCCCTGGTACAGCTTGGTCCCTATGCGCAAGCCAAGGAAGTGACTCCTGAGCAATGACCAAATGTGAGACCCCAATTTTTTTTCTTTTAATCTATAAGTTACCATGTAAAAGAAAAGGGAATATCTCCCAAGGATACACAGGGGGTGGTCTCTTCCTTTGGGGGGAACCACCTGGCATCACTCAGGGGCTAACTCCTCATTGCACTTAGAAAATTGCTCCCCAGGGGCTGGAGCTATTACTTGCACAGTGGTAGGGTGTTTACCTTGCATGCAGAAGGCAGGAATGGACCGGGTTTAATCCCCAGCATTCCATATTTTCCCCCTGAGCCTGCCAGGAGTGATTTTTTTTTTTTTTTGTTTGTTTGTTTGTTTTGTTTTTTGGGCCACACCCGGTGACGCTCAGGGGTTACTCCCTGGCTATGCACTCAGAAATCGCCCCTGGCTTGGGGGGACATATGGGACACCAGGGGATCAAACTGTGGTCATCCTACACTAGCACTTGCAAAGGCAGAACCTTACCTCTAGCGCCACCTTCCCGGCCCCTTTTTTCTTGGTTTTTGTTTTTGGGCCACACCCGCGTTGCTCAGACTCCAGGCTGTCCTGCTCAGAAATAGCTCCTGGCAGGCACGGGGGGACCCATATGGGACACCGGGATTCGAACCCAACCCACCTTTGGTCCTGGATTGACTGCTTGCAAGGCAAACGCCGCTGTGCTATCTCTCCGGGCCCCGCCAGGAGTGATTTCTAAGCACAGAGCCAGGAGTAACTCCGAGCCTAGCCAACTATGACCCCAAAACCAAAATTAAAAAAAAAAAGGTCCTGGCAGGCTCAGGGGACCATATGGAATGTTGGGGATTAAACTAGATCAGTGGGGGATAGAAGTGTGGGGGTGAGAGATTGATGGCTGTGTGCAAGGCAAATGCCCTACCCACTGTGCTATCATTCTAATCCCAGGGGGTAGTTCTTAAAGACTGCTCTTGGGGATACTGCATTTCTAAGCAACCCTAGGGTCTTGGAAACCTTTTTTTCTTTATTATTGTTCTGTTTTTGAACCACATTTAGTGTCTGCGCAGGGCCTTAGACTTGGATCTACACACAGAATCACTCCAGGCAGAGTTTTTGGGGGGTCCCCATATTATGGTGTCAAGGACTCAAACTTAGGGGCCGAAGAGATAGCACAGCTGCGTTTGCTTGTAAGCAGTCGATACCAGGATCCAAAGGTGGTTGGTTCGCATCCTGGTGTCCCATATGGTCCACCCGTGCCTGCCAGGAGCTATTTCTGAGCTGATAGCCAGGAGTAATCCCCTGAAGCACCGCTGGGTGTGGCCCCAATAAACAAAACAAAAACAAAGGATCAAACTTAGGTTGGACATGTGCAAGGCAAGCACTTCTTCCCATTACACTGTGGCTCCTGCCCCTGGGCTGGGAAGTCTTTGCCTTTATAAATTACACAGCTTGGGGGGCTGGAGAGATAGCAATGGAGGTAAGGTGTTTGCCTTGCAATGCGGAAGGACAGTGGTTTCAAATCCCCGGCATCCCATATTGGTCCCCCCAAGCCTGCCCAGGAGCGATTTCTGAGCTTAGAGCCAGGAGTAACCCCTGAGCACTGCAGGTGGTGACCCAAAATAAGTAAATACACAACCCCTTTGCACAATGGCCTTTCTGATCTGGAATCAGCTTTCAAAGACTACGAACACCCTTCCTTGTCTCTTCACATTCTCTGAGGGTTTTAGGAGAGACCTATGATGACCCCCACCCCTTCTTACAGAAGAACACCCAAGGCTGCAGTGGAGGAAATCACACAATTCAGCCCTACTGTCCATCTGCCCCAGCCCTATCACACTGTTTCTGCCCGATTACAGGAGACTCCGCCCCATGTGACAGCTGGGACAAGGGAGAGGCAAAGGGATCTGAATGGATATTCTCACCATGATCAAAACTCACAGTCTAGGATCACAGTGACTCAACCTCTCCATGACATGCACTTGACCTCTGTGGGCCTCCCGGCAGCCTATCTAAAAGGGACTCCTAATTCCTACCTCTGGGGAGCTGCAAAGCAGGACCCTATTCTGGAGGCCACTGTGCAGAACAGAGCCCGATGGTGGTGGCCAATTGTCCACCTGTTGCTCTTGTTACTGTCACAGTATCTCTCACATCTTTTTATTTTTTTCTTCTAGTTTTGGACCGCATCTGGCATTGCTCAGGGGTTACTCCTGGCTCTGTGCTCAGAAATTGCCCCTGGCAGGCTCAGGAGACCATATGGGATGCTGAAGATCGAACCCAAATCCATCCCGGATAGGATGTGTGCAAGGCAAACGCCCTACAGCTGTGCTATCACTCCAGCCTCCATCTTTCACATCTTATGGGAAATCTTCACAATGATGAGCCAGGATGAACTGGGAGTAGCTCTTAAGCAGAGCTAGGTGTGGTTTCCCCCTCAAGCCCCCAAAATAGCAAAATTAAACAGCAAGGGTCACACCAGGATGGCTCTCTCCCCGCCCCCCCTTCAGCATGTCTGCCTTGGCTGAGGATTTGTGGCACCCCACAGGGAGCTGGCTATTGTGGTCACCTTGCCCCAGTCTGGCCATGCCTGGCAAGTGGCCAGGGCTCCCTTGGTAGGATGCCCCGCCACTCCCTCTGGCCCCTCTATTCTGGGAGCTGTAATTTCCACAGTCCTCCCCGCCCCAGTTGCTATCGGTGGCAGCCGTCCTGTTCCACAGGCCCTGCCCACCCCCTGTGAGACTGTTTTCATAAACAAGCTTCGAGGCTGTGCTGTTATCTCGGGGTGACTGGCTCTGGGGGAGGGGCCCCCTGCCACTCTGGAGATACAGGACCCCTTCATCCCGAGGGGAGGGCTGGCTTGATGTGGGGCAGAGGTGGGAGGGAGCCCTCAGTCACGAGAACCCCATATAGCCATCCTCAAAAAGCTCAGGCTGGAGTCAGCTTGAGTGGGCTGTGGAGACAGTGAAGAGAGAGCCTGTCATTAGCTTCCCCGCCGGGGTGGGGAAGGGGTGGCCTGGCTGTGGTCTCCCAAAGGACCTACCTCAGTGAGGTTGACTTATCCACAAGGTCAGGGAAGGGAGAAGGGCTGGGATAGGAGACAGCAGTAAAGAAGTTTCCAGAGACTGGAGAGAACACAGCAGCTAGGGAATTACATATAGCATCAACTCTGATTTCCATTCTCAGTACCAGTACCCTGAGCCCTGCCAGAAGCACGCCCTGATACAGAGCTGTGAGCAGCTCTGAGAACCACTGGATGTGGTCCCCGCCCCCAAAGAGTGAGCTTGTATCACTCATGGAGTCTCCTTTGCTATTTCTTTTATTTTGGGGCCACCCCCCATAATGTTTAGGGTTTACTCCTGGCTCTATACTCAGCAATTATTCCTGGCAGTGCTCAAGGGACTGTTTGCAATGCCAGGGATTAAACCCAGGTCTGCGACATGCAAGGCAAGTACCCTATCTACTGGTAGCACTATTGCTCTGGTCCCAACCCACGGTGCCCTTTCTGGTCCAGTCTTTGCCCCTGTCTTGCGACATCTGTGCCTCAGCGACAGCTGTGTCTCCTGCAGATCTTGGAGCAGAAGTTACTGGAAACTCTCCCAAGGCTCCCCACATACCTACACTCTTCCAGGTCCTTCCCTGGGTATGGTGGGAGGCCCAGGGCTTTCTCCTAGCCTTCCATCGTGTCCCTGGGCTGGAATTCTGCTCGCCTGATCCTGGCCCAACAGCAGAAGTCCAGGAGAAGGTGGGAACAAAGACATAACTGAAAGCACTGTCTGACCCTCTTGATTTGCTCCCTTACATTGTTCAGTTTTCTGAAAGGCAAGTGTCTGGGGTTCTGTCCCTTTGTCCTTTGAAATATCAGGATTGTTGCCTGCCTGGAGTAGAACATAAAGCATAGGTGTGGGCGTGTAGATGGGGAAACCCTGGGGTGTTGAGGACACAGGCATGCGTGGGTGAAAGGACACCCAGCCAGGGCTTCCTCAGAAGTGGGTCCTTTCCTGGCCACAGTTTTGGGAGGAAGCGTGGGTGTACCAGAGGCAGGACAGGTTCTCTCTGGCCTTTTTCTGGGCTCAGACACACAATAGGGCTATAGATGTAGTTCCATCGTCAAGGATATGTTTCAATAGGGCCAGAATGGTAGTAAGTACAGTGGGTAAATAGTTGCCTTGCACATGGCAGACCCAGGTTCTATCACCCTTGCACCCCCATAAGGTCCCTAGCAAAAACAAAAAAAAACAATAAAAGAAAGTGCATGCTTCACAGATCAGAGTTCCATGTCCATACCTTCTTCTTCCTCTTTTTTTTTTTTTTTTGGTTTTTGGGCCACACCCAGTAACGCTCAGGGGTTACTCCTGGCTATGCGCTCAGAAGTTGCTCCTGGCTTGGGGGACCATATGGGACACCGGGGGATCGAACCGAGGTCCGTCCAAGGCTAGCGCAGGCAAGGCAGGCACCTTACCTTTAGCGCCACCGCCCGGCCCCCTTCTTCTTCCTCTTGCACCAAACAGCAGCAACAACAAAAACCCATAAACATGTGCAGCACTTTACTTGCTCTGAAGAGGAATTTGCAAAAAACTTAAAAGTGAAGCTCCAAGGCCAAAGCGAGATTACCTGACTCATTATCTCCATGAATCATTAGAAAGATTTCCAAATGGAGTCTTTCAGCACCCAGATTTCCTCCAATCACTTCTTCCACTGTGTCTCTCCTACTGGAATCTATTCCAGGACCACCCCCTGTCCCATGCTGAAGACAGCAGAATTCAGCTTGCTTCCTACAATTCCCTCCAGCTCATAAGGCTGAGAGCCACCTCAGAAAGAGAGTCATGAGTCAAGGGCTCAGGACTAGGCTTTTAGGGACAGACCAAGAGAACGGTGCAGGCTCACTCAAGCCTATAGCCTTTCTCTCTGCACTGCATAATGTGATGCCCAAGCCAGACCCAGGATGACTATCTGTGTAGTAGCAAAGTAGACAAGATGGGAATGAGACTATGTCATATGTGCCAGAATGTTCCTCTGGGGTCTTTGTACTTGCTGTGAAACCAGCTTTGAGGCTGATCCCCACAAGCTCTCACCCAGACTTGGCAAATAGAAGAGATAGAAATAGCTAGAAGAAACAGTTCAAGAAATAGTTGTGAGGGGCTGGAGAGATAGCATGAGGTAAGGCGTTTGCCTTTCATTGCAGAAGGTCGGTGGTTCGAATCCCAACATCCCATATGGTCCCCTGAGCTTGCCTGGAGTGATTTTTGAGCATAAAGCCAGGAGTAACCTGCTGGGTGTGCTTCTGGGTGTGATAAAAAAAAGAAAGAAAGAAAGAAAGAAAGAAAGAAAGAAAGAAAGAAAGAAAGAAAGAAAGAAAGAAAGAAAGAAAGAAAGAAAGAAAGAAAGAAAGAAAGAAAGAAAGAAAGAAGAAAGAAAGAAAGAAAGAAAGAAAGAAGAAAAGAAAAGAAAAGAAATAATTGTGAGCAGAAGTGATGCCTGATCTGGACTTCAGTTTCCCCTCTGCATCAGTACATGTCCATTTCCCACCCACTTCTTACAAATTTTTGCTTCCCTCTACTCCTTTTTTTTTTTTTTTCTTTTTGGGCCACAACCTGTGACACTTAGGGTTTTCTCCTGGCTATACGCTCAGAAATCACCCCTGGCTTGGGGGACCATATGGGACACCAGGGGATCAAACCACAGTCCGTCCTAGGTCAGCTGCGTGCAAGGCAAATGCCCTAGCGCTATGCTATCAGGCCAGCCCCTCTTCCTCTACTCTTCATTGAGACAAATGTTTCCCTCCTTGCCTTGTTGCTGCTGTGATGGTCCTATGCTTGCTTGTACTCCCTGGGGTATCACAACTGTTCAGGTTCTCACCAGGGGTCACTGCAATGCCCCCACAGGCATTTGCTAGGGATTGTGCTTGTGAGCCATTGCACAGGCTAAGGGGTCATGCACATTGGGGGGTCACGCACAGGCTGGGGAGTCCTTTCATTGCTTTGCAGGAAAACAACTGGACATGTGACAGATGTCACACTATTGTGGCACCAGGGTCACAGACAGCAGAGCCACAGGGACTGACCAAGCTCAGCACAAAGGATCAAACCTTAAACCTCCCAATTACAAGACAAGTACTTTTCACCGATGGGCCCTCGGGTCTTTGGCCCCATTCTCAGTCTTTGGACCCTTTTCTGGTCTCTTTGTTTAAAAAGAATCTCCCTCATTCCCACCTAATTTCTTTGCTTTATTTTACCTCAATAGGTCTGAATGTGGACACAATGCCCACCCCCTAGCCTTCCCTCCTCCCTCTCTTCATCCATTTCTTTCTATCCTCCTTCATTTCTTACTTCCCTCCATCCTTCCTTCTGTCCGTGTCCGTGTCCGTGTGTGTGTGTGTGTGTGTGTGTGTGTGTGTGTGTGTGTGTGTATTTGGTTTTTGGACCATACCCAGTGGCACTCAGGGGTTACTCCTGGCTTTGTGCTCAGAAGTCGCTCCTGGCTGGCAGGGGGATCATGGGCTGCCGGGATCAAACCCAGGTCGGTCCTGGCATTGGCTATGTGCAAAGCAAACACCCTACCACTGTGCTATGGCTCCAGCCCGTTTCCTTCCTTTCCTTGCCTTTCCTCCCCTCCCCCTTCTTCCTTTCTTCCTCCTTTCATCCTTCCCTCCTCCCTGTCTTCATCTCTCCCTCCTCTTTCTTCTCTCCTTACCTTCCCTTCCTTCCTTCCTTACCTTCCTTCCTTCCTTCCTTTCCTTCCTTCCTTCCCTTCCTTCCTTCCTTCCTTCCTTCCTTCCTTCCTTCCTTCCTTCTTCCTTCCTCCCTCCCTCCCTCCCTCCCTTCCTTCCCTCCTCCCTCCCTCCTTCCCTCCCTCCCTCCCTCCCCCCACTCCCCCCCTAACTTCCTCCCTCCCCACAGGGGTTTGCACTCAGGGGTTACTCCTGGCTCTTTGCTCAGAAATCGCTCCTGGTAGGTATGGGGGACCATATGGAATGCCGGGTTTCCAACCACCGTTGGTCCTGGGTCAGCTGCTTGCAAGACAAACACCCTACCGCTGTGCTATCTCTTTGGCCTCTCCCTCCTCTTCTTTCCTTCTTCTTTCTTTCCTTCCTCCCTTTGTCTGTGTGGGGAGGAGATACTAGAGCTAGAACCTAGGGGCCTCCTATATGTTCTCTACCCTTAGGCTGCATGCCTGGTCCTTCTTTCTTCTGTTATCTGCATCCTGTGTACAGTACATAAAAGTCACAGGTTTTTATTTACAGATTCATCTCTGGTTAAATTCTTTACTGTAACAGATTACTAGAACACAAGCAGTGGAAAACAGCTTATCTTCTCTCTGCTTTCTTTTTGTTTGCTTCTGGGCTACATCCAGTGATGCTTAGGACTTGTTCCTGGCTCTATTCTCAAGAATCACTCCTGGTGGGGCTCAGGCGAGCACATGGTGCCAGAGATCAAATCTGGGTCTTCC
The DNA here is from genome assembly GCF_024139225.1 of Suncus etruscus. Taxonomy (NCBI): domain Eukaryota; kingdom Metazoa; phylum Chordata; class Mammalia; order Eulipotyphla; family Soricidae; genus Suncus; species Suncus etruscus. Next base: position 183,925,919 of record NC_064848.1, read on the forward strand.
ATGTGCAAAGCAGTTTCTGACAGCCACGAGTACTTTTTTTGTTTTGTTTTTTGGGTCACACCCGGCGGTGCTCAGGGGTTACTCCTGGCTGTCTGCTCAGAAATAGCTCCTGGCAGGCACGGGGGACCATATGGGACACCGGGATTCGAACCAACCACCTTTGGTCCTGGATTGGCTGCTTGCAAGACAAACACCGCTGTGCTATCTCTCTGGGCCCACAAGTACTTTCTAAGGAAAGCCTGGGAGCTGAGTATGGGAGAGTATGAGAGCTGAGTCTCCACAGCCTGTGAGCTCCGACATAGATAGTTGACAGACCTTTGATCTTGTTTTGTCAGACTGACATTAAGGTCCACCCTCAATTTAATTTTTGTTTCCTCAAAAGCAAGTGATGCAGAGTGAGTGCAAGCCAGGGATGTGACTCAGCATCAGAGTGCCTGCCTTGTGTTTGTGATGCCCTGGGTTCAACCCCCAGCGCCGAAAGAGAAAGAGGGAGCGGGGAAGCAAAGGGTCAGAGCCCTGAGCTGGAGCTATAGACATCAGGAGATGGGCAGTGTGAAGCCAGCTTGGAGGCTGACCCTACAGGCCCTCACACAGACGTGGCACATAGAAGTTGCTCATGATATACTGTAAACCTGTGGACAAAAGTGATGCCTGGGGTTGGCTTCAATTCCAGGAAACACCTATAACAAAGACCTAAAAGCAAAAACAAAGACCTAAAGCACATTCAACTTTTCTTCAAACCACCTCAAACCAGTCCCTACCAGGCCTCTCCTTATCCAGCTCCGCCTCATCTCACTCTTGTGACTTGGGCAAAGGCCTGGGTGGGGACAGGCAGAGATAAGATGCTCAGCGTCACTACCAAAGGCCTCAGGAAATGCAGTAGTGGCCTGGGCAGCACTTGTGTTCCTGAATCCAGAGGGGAAAACCAAAGTGTCTCTCTGGGTCTGGTGCAGCTTTGCTGCTGGGAGTGTGGGCATGAGGGTGTGTGTCTGTATGTCCAGCCCTCCTGGACAGTTCCTGAGAAGAACAGGTTAGGCAGCCCACACACCAGGTTTATCTCATTGGGGTCTGGGATGGACACAGGCCTGGATCATAGCTGGACAGGGGAGACAAGGAGACCTGAACCAGCAGGTGCGACACAAGATGCAGGGGTGGACATGGAATCTTTGAAAGTTTATACTCAAAAGGCACCTTTGTACATAAACTCACAAAAAAGTGTAATATCATAAGTTATGGAAGGGACCAGACCAAACTGAAACTTATTCCAGTGTGCTGTGGCCACATTGAAGGCGAGAACTGAGGCGTGTCACCAACAAACACACTTCACACATGAATAGGATACAGGAGCCAAACAACCTCCCCCATGTCCAGAATCTTGGCATTTTGGTGGGTCAGCTGCCTGTCTCTGCCCGGGTATAATTGTCTCAGAAAACTCAGGCCCATGCTGGGGGCAAAGCCTGGGCTTGCAATAGGGCCTGTGTTGCGTCTTAGGCACATTGTTAACTGTTGGGTTTCCCTGATCTCACTCAGCCTCCTTTTGTTTGTCAGGAAGGTGAGTGTTTAGAAGCAGAGGATCTGTAAGCTCCAATGCGCCTGTTAAAAATGTGCCTTTCCTTTGGGTTGGGCTCTTCTGGTACGAACAGTGGAACAGAGACAATAGGAATTGAATGGTTATCAAGCTGCTCTCCAGGCCTCAGCAAAGCAGATCAAGACCCATCTGGAGATAGGAGGGTCTGGGCCTGGCCTTTGTTAGTTAGGGTAAGGCCCACTTTTAACACTGGCACCAAAAGCCACCTTGCTCTGTCTCCTCACAGCTCAAAGGCTGTTCCGCAGTACAAGCATGCAAGGTTAAGAACCCTAAAATTAGGCCAGATGGGGGGGGGGGAGAGAGAGAGAGAGAGAGAGAGAGAGAGAGAGAGAGAGAGAGAGAGAGAGAGAGAGAGAGAGAGAGAGAGAGAGAGAGAGAGAGAGAGAAAGAGAGAGGAGAAACAGATATCAAATGATTCCATGGGACAGCAAAAAAGCTCCAAGGGATGTGTCTGAGCTAGGAAGTGGTGACTTTGAAGGGGAGCGGAAGGGAATGACAATATGGGATGTTTGAGGGGGTTTAAGGAACAAGAAGAAGAAGGAGAGGACAAATGTCTAGCAGCAGGCAGCTAACAACAGGCTGGGGTGGGGCAGGGAGGAAGAGTGTTATGAATGGGGCAGCCCAGACATGAGTGGCCCCCTTATCCCTCAGGCCTCTCAGGTTCTGCCCCTGAGAAGACTGGAGGGGACACAGATGCCCCTTCTCCTACATTCTTTTTCCCTCCTCATTTTTATTTTATTTATTTATTTATTTATTTATTTATTTTGGGCCACACCCAGCAGTGCTCAGGGGTTATTCCTGGCTGTCTGCTCAGAAACAGCTCCTGGCAGGCACGGGGGACCATATGGGACACCGGGATTCGAACCAACCACCTTTGGTCCTGGATCGGCAAACACCGCTGTGCTATCTCTCCGGGTGCTATTTTTTATTTATTTGGCCTTTGGGTCACATCCAGCGGCACTCCGGAGTTACTCCTATCTGTGCTCAGAAATCACTCCTGGGAGGCACAGGGGATCATATTGGATGCCAGGATTCAAACCATCATATATTCAGGATCGAATGCATGCAAGGCAAATGCCTTACCACTGTGCTATCTCTCTGGCCCCTCATTTTTGTTTATTTTTGGGTCATATCCAGTGATGTTCCTGGCTCTGCACTCAGGAATCTCTCCTGGGGGGCTCAGTTTTATGGGATGCTGGTGACTGGGGATTGAACCCAAGTTGGTATAAAGCTTAAAGGGGAAATTATGGTGCTTAAATAAAGATATTAATAGAAAAATCCAAAATATTTCTCATTTTATGTCATTGTTTTAAAAGGACAAAGAAATAATTTGTTTTAAAAATTTTTTTTTTTTTTTTTTTTTTTTTTTTGGTTTTTGGGTCACACCCGGCGGTGCTCAGGGGTTACTCCTGGCTGTCTGCTCAGAAATAGCTCCTGGCAGGCACAGGGGACCATATGGGACACCGGGATTTGAACCAACCACCTTTGGTCCTGGATCGGCTGCTTGCAAGGCAAACACCACTGTGCTATCTCTCCGGGCCCATGTTTTAAAAATTTTTTAAAAAAAAAAGCTTAAAGGGGTAAATTTTTTTGGGGGGGGTCACATCTGGCGATGCTCAGGGGTTACTCCTGGCTGTCTGCTCAGAAATAGCTCCTGGCAGGCACGGGGGACCATATGGGACACCGGGATTCGAACCAACCACCTTTGGTCCTGGATGGGCTGCTTGCAAGGCAAACGCCGCTGTGCTATCTCTCCGGGCAAAGGGGTAAATTTCTAGGCTTGGGTACCATGTGGCCCCTGAGCACTGCCCAGAATGATCCTGGTTCCCCACAGCACATGGGACCTTTGTTGCCAGAGTCTGCACTTATCAGGCTGGAGATATAATACTTAGTTTAAGACACTTGACTTGAACTCAGCCAACACCAATGCCACCCATGGACCCCCCAAGCCCCATTAGGAGTGATCCCCAAGCAGTCAGGAATAGTTAGTGCTGTTGCAGTAGGTACTACTGAGTGCTGCTGGGTGTGGCCCATATTCAGCTTCTTTCCAAGAAATGTTGCCAGGGACCAACAAGCCTGTATAGCTCTGTAGAGTAGCTATCTCCAGCATCAGGTCGTGAGTTCAAAGCCAACACATGCCCAGTCGAGCCTTATGATGAGTCCTGGGCCGCCAGCCAATGAAAGACAGTGTCCTCAAATCCTTGCAGCAGGGTACACTTGGATGATATGACTATCCAAATGGAAGTGGTTCTCCGAGTGAGAAAGGAGAGGCTGGGAGATAACTGAGTGGTGGAGCACATTGCTAGCACCAGTGAGAGGCTGAAATTTGTCCCCAGCACCTAATAACCCCACAACATCTGATGGCCCTGAGCAAAACTGTGCCCGTTGTTGGGTGATCCCAGAACACCAGGGCTTGAATAAGGCACATGCCAACACTTCTCCTTTTGAATGTTTTTTTTAATTTAAAAGGAGAAGTGTTGGCATGTATGTCTTCAATTTGAAGAGAAGCTGGAAGAAGCTGGACTGCCATAATTGTCAGCGTCATCTGGCCTGGCCTGTTGCCATTGGAATGTTGGGTAAAAGTTTGTTCTTGCCCTGAGCTGATGTTTATTTGTATTTTGGGCCACACCCAACAATGTTCAGGGGCTACTCCCATCTCTGTGACCTGGACAGCTCCAGGTGCTCTGTGATCGGTGATAATGTGGTGCCTGGCTTCTTCCCTGCTTCACTCACCAGATGCAGGCAGCTTTCCAGGAGTCAAGGCTGAACTGCAGGGCTCAGCAATAGCCCTGCACATGTAACTGTACTCAGCTGTCCTCAGCAGACAGCTAGGCGTTTACCCTCTGAGTTTCATAGCTACAGACTGGGAACTTCTGTGCAGCAAAGAACCATCTCCCTAAATCCCTGGGTGGGGTCATGCTGAGACATGACTTCTTGTTTTTTGTTTTTATGTATTGTCTTGGATTTTTTTTGGACCATACTTGGTGGTGCTCTGGCCTTAGACCTGGCTCTTCACTCAAGTCCTAGCAGACTTGGGTGACCATATGGGGTCCCAGGGATCAAATCACATCTGCTTCATGCAAGGCAAGAGTGCCCTACCCACTATATTATAACTCCAGCCCAAGGTCTACTTCTTTTGGGGCAAAGGGAATGTTGCATTACAGATTCATACTCTAGTTCTGTGCTCAGGACATTCTGGGCAATACTGGGGGAGCTGTGGGAATAGAGATCAAACTGGGGTCAGTAGTCACATGCAAGCTAAGTGCCTGAACCTCTGTACTATCTATGTTTCCAACCCTTAGCATCTACTTTTTTATTTTTTTGAGAGGGTCAAACCCGGCAACACTCAGGGGTTACTCCTAGCTCTGTGCTCAGAAATCACTCCTCGCAGGCTCAGGGGACCATATGGGATGCCAGGATTCGAACCACCTACCTTCTGCATGCAAGGCAAACGCTTTACCTCCATGCTATCTCTCTGGCCCCTACTTTCTTTTTTTTTCTCCCAGTCGAAGGGTTTGGGCCACACCCCATACTATTCAAGGCTTACTCTTGGTCTATGCTCAGGGAGTCATTCCTGGAAGACTTTGAGGAATCATATGGTGCTGGGGATTGAATATAGTCAACTGTTTGCAAGATAAGCATCCTCTCTGCTGTACCATTTCTCCTGTCCTTACTTGTACTCTCTTTGGTTCCTTATTAACATTCTTAAATATGGGGTCAAGCAACTGACCATGGAGGTCAGTAAAAGTGTATAACAGTGAAAGATCACTGGGGTGTGAGGCTGGAGTGAAGACGCAGTGGTAGGGCATTTGCCTTGCATGCAGCTGACCCAAGATGGTTTGATCCTCCAGCATCCCATATGATCCCCCGAGCCAGGAATGATTTCTGAGTGCATAGCCAGGAGTAATCCCTGAGCATCACCAGGTGTGACCCGAACACAAAACAAAACAAAACAAAAAGATCACTGGGATGCAACCAACAAAAAGTAACTCAAAATGCAGCCCCTCATGAATTCAAGGTATTCCTGCCAGCACTAGCCTATGCTGCATTTTTCAGGTATAAGCTCTACAAAGATGATAGGCCTAATATGGGGCTTGCTTAGTCCCAGACTCTTAAAACCAGCACGTGTCTTAGACACCAGGCAGTATCTTAGACAATTTCTTAGAGAGGTATTGCAAAGCCAGGACCCCTGGGGCTCTGTGTCCATCCCCCTCTCCCACCCCACCTCATTTTTCACAGTTCCTTGTAGACATACCGTGGCCTCTGAATTCACTAGTACATGCCCTGGCCTTGAATCATTCTTGTTGGGTTTTTTTTTTTTTGGGGGGGGGGGGTCACACTCACACTGAATGCTATGGGATGCCAGGGATAGAACTCAGGTCAGCTGCATGCAAAGCAGGAGCCCTATCTTACTTCAGTACTGAGACAAATTCTTTCTTACTGCTTTGGAGCTTCTGCTTTCTCTTTGGTAAAAGTAAGGCTATTGAAACTCACTTGTCAGACTTCTTGTGGGCACTATGCCCCGCCCCATTGGTGCCCAGGAAGAGCACATGGCCAGAACGAAAGCCCTCTGCTGCTCAGTGCTCCTGCCCTTGCTTTTCCTGCTGCTGGCCTGGTCTCTGGGCCTTCAGTCCTCCTGTCTTCCTGGCATCCTAGCTTCCTGGTCTCCAGGCTCTTATATAGAAACCTTGGGCAAGAGGTTAAAGTTCCATTGCTGGCACCTGAGTCAGAGCTCACTCAGGATCTGTCCCTGTCACCTCGGATAACTCTTGTCTCTACTTTCCTTTGCCAGATCATTGGCTCAAATCCTAAACTGAGCCTTGTTCATGAAAAGGAAGCCCTGCAGCTCCTGGTGAGGCCTTGCACCTGGGGGTGGGATGAAATTTCCATTCCATTCTTGTTCTTTGAAAAAACATTGTGGGGGCAGAGCTGGAGCAATACTATAGCAGGGTAGGGCATTTGCCTTGCGTGCAACCAACCCAGGTATGTTCCCTGACATCACATATGATCCCCCAAACAACATTTCAGGAGTGATTCCTTAGTGCAGAGCCAGGAGTAACCCTGAGCATAGCAGGGTGCAGCCCAAAAACCAAAGCAAAAAACAAATTTGGGGGAGAGCACAACTTCAAGTTCTCAGGAGCACTCCTCATGGTGCTGGGGAGATTGGGGAGTTAGCTATGAAGTGCCAGGAATTGAACCCAAGCCTCCCTCATGCAAAACATGCACTCTGACCCTTTTTTTATGTTTGTTTATTTTGGAGGCCACATCCGACAGTGCGCTCAGGGTTACTCCTTGTCTACACTCAAAATCACTCCTGGTAGGCTTGGGGGACCATATGTGGGCATACTCAGTAGAATAGTGCTCAGGACTTACTCCTGCCTATGTGCTCATGGATCACTCCTGGAAGTGCTAGGAGATTATTTTTAATGTTGGAGATCAGCTTAGGTAAGAAAAGTGCTTTACCCCCTCTACTCTAGGGGAATGTTTAAAGAGTGCATCCTGAAATGAGTCATTTGGGGAGAACTAGGAATTCCTACCTTTGCTCTATGAAAGCACTATGCTGGGACAGAGGTAGAGTAGGGAGCTTGAGGATGGAGTAATCTCATGCCTTGGCAAGAAGGCAGATTTGGAAAAACAAATTTTAGGCACCAGAGTGATAGCACAGCGGGTAGAGCATTTGCCTTGTATGCAGCAAACCTGGGACCCACCCAGGTTCGATCCCCAGCATCCCATAAGGTCCCCCAAGCCTGCCAGGAGTGACTTCTGAGCTCAGAGCCAAGAGTAACCCCTGAGCACTGCCAGGTGTGCCCCTCCCTGCAAAAACCCAAAATTTAGATGTTTCAGGAAAGTAATCTGCAGCTCCTCTTCCTAATCCTTTTTTTTTTTTGGTTTTTCGGGCCACACCTATTTGATGCTCAGGGGTTACTCCTGGCTAAGCGCTCAGAAATTGCCCCTGGCTTGGGGGGGACCATATGGGATGCTGGGGGGATCTAACCGCAGTCTCGATCTTACTTGGCTAGCACTTGCAAGGCAGACACCTTACCTGTAGCGCTACCTCAACGGCCCCTCCTCTTCCTAATCCATATAGTGAATTATGAATTGGTTGAGAGAATCCCAGAGGAATATCCCAGAAGTATATGGCCTTGGGCAAGTTGATCTCCATTTTCTAGTAGTTTAATAGGGATGATATGGAGCCTATTTGTGTGTAGATTAAATGAGACTTAAGGCTCAGTGGTGGTGCCCTAGAGGTCCTTGGTTCCAAGCACTTTCAATAAAATAAATCAAACAAGGGGACTCAAATTGAGTGTTCCCATTGACTGTGGGAAAGGGATTGTCTGCTCCAACCTAGACCTAGGAATCTAAGGTTTACAGTGAGCCAGGGTCACTATGTAAGGGACTAGGGAACATGATTAAGACAAAGTCTCCACCTACACAGAGCTCTCAGCAGAGAAAGGTGCACACAGTGGTGATGTAGAGTAACAAATTATTGAAGAAAGCAGGTGGGCAGCCCAGCTCTGCCACTCCTCAGTTGCCTGGCCCCAAACCTGTCCTGCTCTACTCCTTGCCCTCATTTCCTATAGTAAGTTGAACAACTTCCCCATTTCATAGCACCCACAAAGTGCAGGGGAGGACAATATGAGACTCATGTGAGACCCATCTGCAGGGTGTGGAACAGCAAGTCAGGGCTGTTTGCTGCTTGCGCAGGATGAAGGATGAGGAAGGAGCTGGGACTTGGGATTTGGGGAGTTACCCGAAGGGCTTCAAAGAGCCAGTTTGCAACTTTTAAGTGTCTGTTTTGTCGATGTGCGTGTCCTATTACATTAAGAGCTCCTTATCCCCTGTCCACACAGAGATCCAGGTCATTCCTGGCTGAATTCTCCCTCCTCTCACCTTCACTCCAGAGTTTGTTTGTTTTTATTTTGGGGCCACACCCAGCTTCACAACCCCCGAAAGCGTTCAGGTGTTACTTCTAGCTCTGCGCTCTGCAATCACTGCTGGCAGGCTGGGGGTGGAATGCTGGGGTTCGAACCTGGATCTGCTGCCTACAAGGAAAACCCTCTACCTGCTATGCTATGGCTCCTGCCCCTCACCTTCACTCATACCTGGAACCAGTTCCTGTTAATTCATGCCTGATCATTACATTTGGCTGGCATTCTTCAAGGAGTGGAGCAAGGGAGAAGACTTAGGGTATACTCAAGTTAGACCCAAGCCTGGAGGTACCTTCCTGCCTCCCCAAGACACAGCCCCTTTGGAACCCTGTCTATCAGGAGTGCCAAGGTTTGAACTTTGCCCAATTTCTCCTTGAGTCGAGAAAACTTAACCTTGCCCTTAGTCAAGGGATCTGTGGGAGTATGTCCCAAAGGGCGGCACCTCTTTCCTCACCACCAGTCTGGAGGGTACACGGTGGGGGTGTGTGTAGCCAAGAATGGGATCCGAAAAAGAAGGTTCTTTAAAGCACTTGCAAAGAGGGGGGCTCGGTTCCAGCTGGTGTTTCCAGAAAGGAGGTGGTGTAAAAGACTCCTTCCTTTTGGTGGCGATCCTTTACCTCCCAGGAACCGAGGAGGGGTCCCCAAGGGGCTGGGATTGGGGTGCAAGGCAGGGACTTGGCCTGGAGGGCTGAGAGCACTTTAGCTACGAGCACACACACGCGGGAGAAGAACCCCAGCCAGGGGACGGCTTTTTTCCAGGGGGTGCTGGGTCAGCCGGCGCCTGACCTGACAGGACACCCCAAGCTTTACCAAGCGCCAGAATTGGGGTGCCTTTTTTACCAAGCTCGGGGATCCGAACCCCGCGCGATTGAAGAAAGTCCACGGCGTGGGTGGACCTACTCGACCGCTCCTAAAAGGGGGTGTCCGTCTACCCAACAACGGGGCGCGCCGAGGTCAGGCCCCGACCCTGTCTATAGCTACCCCGACCCCATCCCACCCGCGCGCCTCCCTCCCGGACAGAAAACACACGGGCGTGGCCTACTGAAACCACACCCACTCGACGCAAAACCACGCCCCTTCGGGTGCGCCACGCCCACTCGGTGTGCGCCGGCGCCGCGCTGATTGGCTGGCCGCTTGTGACGTGCGGGGACTGCGGTGGGCCCGGGTGCTGCAGCAGCCGCAGCGCCAGCCGCGGCTCGGGCTCCGGCTCCCGGGCATTTAAAGGGGACGCGGCGGCCACCCGGGGGGATGGGGGGCAAGTGGAGGGGACGGCCCAGGCGATCATCATCCTCCTCTTCCGAGGCCCCTCGGGACTGGAGGTCCTCGTGAGCCGGAGTCCAGAAATCCGGGGGTGGACAAGACACCGCGTCCCCTCCAATTCCTGTAAGCACCCCCTTGGCTCCATCCTGCGCCCCAATATCTCCAGCCAGCCTCTCTCTGTCTCTTCTCTCTTTCTTTCTCTCTCTCTCTTCTCGTCCCCCCACTCTTTTTACATTCTAAAGTCGGCCTGGATAGATCTTTGAGTTCCTGGGCATCCAGAGGTAGGGGGACAGACCCGGGTTCCCAATGTGGGGTGGGGGTCCCAATGCGGACTTGGAGCACGATGCAGGTGGGGGAGTCTCCCAAGCGGAGGAATGAGTCCCCTCCTTTTTTTTTTACTGCTGCCCCACGGACGCGGTTGTCGGGAGGGGGGGAGCCCTTTTTAGTCATGGGGGTTTTAAGGTAAAGAGAAGCCCCCTTGCTCCCCTCTACCCTGCAATCCTTTCTGACTCCCCGATCTGCGCACTGCCACCACCACCACCACCCCCCGCCCCGCATTGGGAAGCACCCGCCAGCTGGGGGTGTGCCAGAGTGCCAGCTTTCCAGCCACCTCTAAAAATATCTCTCCCCCCACTTCACCGGCAGCTGCCACCTCCCTGCCCAGTGAGGATCCCGACCCAGCTTGTCCACCCCAGCAGGGTGGGCCGGAAGGGGCTCCTGGTGGCTTCCTGCAAATATTGGGGTGGGGGGCCCTCAGATCTTCCTACTCCAAGAGGGTCTCCAAAGTTCTGGTCCTAATTTTCCCGGAGACACCCAAGACCCCCTAAATTCCAATACTGACTGAATGCTGTGTGACCAGATCATGTAATCTTGGCCTTTATGGGCCTGTTTTTTGTTTTTTTTTTCCCCCTATTTGCTGCTGAGAGTGAAGAGCAAGAAATTCTCCTGGGTATGGGGGGAGTTTTCCAGCCTGGGGTTGGATCTGATGAGCAGTGATTGACAAGGAAGAGCCCGGTCTGGAGATGACACTGTGGTATCTCTGCAAACAGCCCCAGTCTCCATCCCTATCCTGCATATTTCCTGCAGGAAACTCCCCAAACTGCCCTTATGTGAGCTTCCATCCGTGAAGGTCTCTCTGCCCAGGGGATTGGAATGCTAGTACAGAAGGCAAGGTTCTTGCCTTGCACACAGCCAACCCAGGTTTGAGCCCTGGCAGCCAGCAATGCCAGGAATGATCCCTGGAGCAGAGCCAGGAGGAAGCTCTGAGCACTATCGGGTGTGGCTTAAAAATCCAAAACAACAAGAAGGCCTTATGCCCAAAAGGTGTCTATTTCCCCAAAGGTGCCAACATTCTCAAGATGGAAGAGGAAGGCAGTAGGGCAGGAAAGGAAGTAAAGTAGGGAGGTGTGTGGAGTTGGGGAAATGGGTCCCACTGAGCTGGGGTGTAGGCGGTCCCAAAGAGGCCCTCTACATCCATCCTAACCTGCAGCAGCTCTGTTCCTTCTCCCAGACTCTTCCTGGTCTCCACAGAAGGCTCTGATTACTGCTTAGAGGTGAGTAATCTCTGGGGGCTCTCTGGCTATTGAGGGGTGGAGGTGCAGTTTGGGTGTCCCCCCAGCATGGCCCTTTTAGTTTAAGGGGAGAGAAACTCTGGATACTTAATTTTCTGTTTGGGAACAAAAAGAAACAAGGGATAACTCACCAAGCAATGCATATTTGATGTCCCCAAATACTATTATTAGATGGGGGAAGGAAGAAAGTAACTCATCTTTTTTTTTTTTTTTTTTTTTTTTTTGGTTTTTGGGCCACACCCGGCGGTACTCAGGGGTTACTCCTGGCTGTCTGCTCAGAAATAGCTCCTGGCAGGCACGGGGGACCATATGGGACACCGGGATTCAACCAACTACCTTAGGTCTTGGGTCAGCTGCTTGCAAGGCAAACACCACTGTGCTATGTCTCCAGGCCCGTAACTCATCTTTTACTATGACAAATAAGAAGTTTTGAGCAGGATTAAAAAGTAAGTGATGGGGCCGGGCAGTGGCGCTAAAGGTAAGGTGCCTGCCTTGCCTGCACTAGCCTTGGACGGACCGCGGTTCGATCCCCCGGCGTCCCATATGGTCCCCCAAGCCAGGAGCAACTTCTGAGCGCATAGCCAGGAGTAACCCCTGAGCGTCAACGGGTGTGGCCCAAAAACCAAAAAAAAAAAAAAAAAGTAAGTGATGATGGGGCCGAGCTGTGGCACTGAAGGTAAGGTGCCTGCCTTGCCTGCGCTAGCCTTGGACGGATCCCCCGGTGTCCCATATGGTCCCCCAAGCCAGGAGCAACTTCTGAGCACATAGCCAGGAGTAACCCCTGAGCGTTACCGGGTGTGGCCCCAAACCCCCCCCCCCCAAAAAAAAAGTAAGTGATGGGGCCGGAGAGGTGGTGCTAGAGGAAAGGTGTCTGCCTTGCAAGTGCTAGCCAAGGAAGGACTGTGGTTTGATCCCCCATGGTCCTCCCAAGCCAGGGGCAATTTCTGAGCGCTTAGCCAGGAGTAACCCCTAAGCAGCAAACGGGTGTGACCCCAAAAAACCAAAAAATAAAAAATAAAAAGTGGGGCCCGGAGAGATAGCACAGTGGCGTTTGCCTTGCAAGCAGCGGATCCCGGTGTCCCATATGGTCCCCCGTGCCTGCCAGGAGCTATTTCTGAGCAGACAGCCAGGAGTAACCCCTGAGCACTGCCATGTGTGGCCCAAAAACCAAAAAAAAAAAATAAATAAATAAAATAAAAAAATAAAAAAAATTAAAAGAAAAAGTGAATGGGGCCAGAGCAGGTAGGGCATTTGCCTTGCACTCAGCTGACCCGGGTTTGATTCCATCGTCCCATATGGTCCTCCAAGACTGCCAGAAGTGATAGCTGAGTGAAGAATCAAAAGTAACCTCTCAGTGCTGCCCAATGTGGTCCAGAAACTAAATAATGATGATGATGATGATGATGATACAAGTGAATATATTCCCCAGATTCCACCCAACATCACCGGGTGGAGCATTGGCACAGGGTCCCTGGTGGCGGCTGAGTTCCCTGTCTGTCTGTCTGCTCCTGGCTTTTCCTGGTGCTCGTGGCTATGCGGGATTGTCCATGTTTGCATTTAAAGCGGGAGTGGTATCTCTGATCATTCTCCTCCAGCTCAGATATATGACATACCAAGATCCTAGAAGGAAGACTGTAGCTTCCTCGAGAGGGTACCGGGACAGCCCCCTTTAGCTTAGTCCTCCCTCCTCCCTATGACACTCTGCCCCATCCACCACTTTCAACTCCACCAAAAAGTTCTCCAGGAAAAGTCTAAGCTTCCTGGTCCAGTCTGGGAAAGGGTTTCTTGCCCATGTGATCAGGGAAAGGGGAAGGGTGACAGAACTCAAGATGTTACAGACCCCCAACCCTACAACCTGTGCCCTGCCCCCTAGGGTGTTCGTCTCCGTTTTGAGGATTGTAGGATCTCCCCTTGCTGTCCTGAGATGGTCTGATGTGTCACCTTGACTGGGGTTTCTTGTGTTACCTATTGTCACCACCAGAGGGCAGAAGCTAGCCAGACCTTTGCTCTCTTCACTGTCTAGTCTAGGGACTTGATATCTGGCTCCAGATGTTTTAGCCACCTCTGGTAGCTATTCCACCTCTGGGTGGTGGGGCATAGGGGCTGGGTCATGGAGCTCCAAAGGAGGAAGACGTGGAGTCCTTATAGCTGTCCCCGTGAACGCCCGCAAAGTCACAATCATGCACCCCATCCCCACTACAGCTTTGTAAGGCTGAGGGAAGGCGTGGCTCAGGAACCACTTTTTGCCTGGCAGGAACAACACAGCCTGGGGCAAATTATCCATCTTCCAGAACCTTCTTCTGTTATGCTCAGGCCAGTGCCCAGCTGTGAGCAAACATGCATAAAGGTGTTTTTTTGGGCCATGGGGTACTGAGCCAACAGAGAAATCACTCTTGGAGGCAGACCTTGAGTTCTGGCTCAGTGCTTTCCAAACTCCCCTGGGCCTTCAGTAATTCATGTGTAACCTCCCCCAGGACTGGGGGTCAGGATGCCCTGATAAGGTCCTGTAGTCAGTCAGTTCTGTGCCTTCTCAAGGGTTCTATTTCCTGAACTCCTGAGAGTGGTTCTGGGGTTTAGAAGGGGTGTTGGGCCCAGGTGGGCATTAGTGGGAGGTGATGAGGCCGGCTGTCCAGGCCCCCTTCACTGGCCCTTGTATGGTTGTCAGGAACTCTGGACGACGGCTGCAGGCAAGAGGGGGCCTAGAGGTAGTACCCAGGTGATGCGCCACGATGAGTGGGTGTTTTCCAGTTGCCAGCATCCGGTGCCTGTCTAGGGTAAGTGGGTCCTTCCAGATTTTTATTTTTGAATAAAGCCTTAGGCCCCCACTTTCCCTTCATGTGTAGGAGGAGCCCCATCAATTCTCTTGTAGGTTAACCCTCACTTTCTCTGAAACCCCACTCGTCCCTAGAAATTTCCATCACCATAGTTCTGGAGTCCGGAAGTTTTCCCTTCAATTCCAGAGGCCCAGGGCCAGGTGGAGGGGACAGATCTGAAAGGGAGGCACTAGATCCACCTGCAGTCCCAACTCTGTCAGGAGTTTGGATCTGCCTGACTAGCTTTGTGGGTAACGAACATTTTCAGAGTGACAGAGAGTGTTAAGGTGGGCAGGCCTGTAGGAGAAACAGTATGGCTGGCTCTGACCACAGATAGGACATGGCAGGTGCTTGCTTGGCTGTCGATGACCACCTGCTGTCTCCCTGGGCTTGCTTTTCTCTGTGCCCTCAAGCTCACCCCCGAGTTAACCATTTTCTACTGTCACACGACTCTGGCCCTGCAGCCGTCCCCAGAGCACCCACATTGCACTGTTCTTCCCCTGTCCAGCCAGTGTCCCTGCCCCTACTCTGACTTCCATCTGGCTCCCTCCTTTCCCTTTGCCTTTCCAGCCACACCGCTCTCTCCTCTCCCTTACCTATCTCCCAGGTATGTCGTGGCCTGGCGCGGGAGGCTCCTTCCTCCCAAAGCCCCTCTGCTTCTGCTGCTTGCTTGCTTCGGACCCTGGCAGAAACCCCACCTGCTGACACCCTCCCAGGGAATTGGCAAGTGATGAGTGATAGCTATCAGCTCAGGGCCTACCAACCAACTTCCCTGAGAAGGGGATCCTTCCCATCCATCGACTCTGCCCAGTGCCATCTGGCTGGAAGCTGCTCTCAGAGGCCTTCCTAGGTCACTTGTGGCCAGTGCACTCACCTGCTTAATGATGAGCTGCTCTCCCATGCGGGGGAACCCCTGTCCAGATCTCAGGACCTGGCACCCATTATGTATGCATGCTTGCAGGGAATGTTGGGATGGCTGCTCTGCAGCTGGGCTCTTCCCCTTTACCACCTGGTTGCACCAGCCATGGGCTCTGCTCCGCCTTGTCTCCCCCATGCCTTCAGGTAGCCTCCCTTACTGTCCAGCCCAGAGGGGGTAATCCCTGCTGCCTTTTAAGGCCTTTTCCCTATCCAGCCTCCATAGGCCCCAGGTGACAAGAGCAGAAACTGGTGCCCAAGAAAACCCTTGGGTTTCGGGGACCCTGCATTGAGCTGAGCTGTGAATTGGGATGGGTGGGGCGGGGCGGGGCGGCGGCGTGTTCTCTTGCAGGCCTAACCAGCCTTGGGTCCTCCCCAGGTCCTGGAAGTGCCAGCGCCTCTGGCTGTGGCCCGCTAACCAGCCTCTCTCCTCCGGCCGGCTCCCGCCGCGCCCCTTCTCGCTTGCCCCTTCCTCCGCCTGCGCCTCCTCCCCTGTCTCCTCCTCCTCCTCCTCCTCCTCCTCCTGCTGCTGCTCCCAGGACGGCGGGATGGCGACGCAGGGCTCGCCCCGCTTCCTCCTGACCTTCGACTTCGACGAGACCATCGTGGACGAGAACAGCGACGACTCGATCGTGCGCGCGGCGCCGGGCCAGCGGCTGCCCGAGAGCCTGCGGGCCACGTACCGCGAGGGCTTCTACAACGAGTACATGCAGCGCGTGTTCAAGTACCTGGGCGAGCAGGGCGTGCGGCCGCGGGACCTGCGCGCCGTCTACGAGGCCATCCCCCTGACGCCGGGCATGAGCGAGCTGCTGCAGTTCGTGGCCAAGCAGGGCTCCACCTTCGAGGTCATCCTCATCTCGGACGCCAACACCTTCGGCGTGGAGAGCGCGCTGCGGGCCGCCGGCCACCACGGCCTGTTCCGCCGCATCCTCAGCAACCCGTCCGGGCCCGACGCGCGCGGGCTGCTGGCGCTGCGGCCCTTCCACGCGCACGGCTGCGCGCGCTGCCCGGCCAACATGTGCAAGCACAAGGTGCTCGGGGACTACCTGCGCGAGCGGGCCCACGACGGGGTGCACTTCGAGCGACTCTTCTACGTGGGCGACGGGGCCAACGACTTCTGCCCCATGGGGCTGCTGGCGGCCGGCGACGTGGCCTTCCCGCGCCGGGGCTACCCCATGCACCGCCTCATCCAGGAGGCGCAGAAAACCGAGCCCAGTTCTTTCCGTGCCCACGTGGTGCCCTGGGAGACGGCTGCCGAGGTGCGCCAACATCTGCAACAGGTGCTGAAGACGAGTTGAGTGAGGGCCCCCCACCCACCCCCGGTGGGTCCTGCGGCGGGTGCCCCGGGACGAGCAGATGCAGGAGGAGGAGAAAGAGGAGTGGAGGGTGGAGATGGACCTATCGGGAAAGACAAATCTAGTTTTATGACTCCCCCTTTTTTCTCTTTTTCTGCTTTGGTTTGCCCCTCTGGGTGTTTGTGGCGTTCTGGGCTCGTCCATTTGGGGAGGATGGGGAGCGAGTTCCGAGCCTTCCCTATAAATATATATATATGTATATATTTACATATATACATATATATATGATCTATCTATCTATCTATCTATCTATCTATCTATCTATCTATCTATGCAGTTAACTGAACTCGGCTGTCCCCCACCCCACTCCACTCCACTTAACTCCACCCCAACCCTACGGTCTGACACCACCTCGAGGTGGTGCATGGTTTTTGGGAATGCCTCACTGCTTCCAAAAACTGTCCTCTGGTGGAGGTGAAAAGTGCTCCCTAGCGGAGGAGAGAGCACAGCACAGCTCCCCAACCTTGCTTGCACTGCAACCTGAGACTAAGGAACAACAAACAGCCCGCCCATCCCCAACCCAGCCTGCTCCAGAGAGCCCTGCGGAGAAGACATTGTCCGCCAAAGGCCTCAGGCTTAGCTCTTGTTTAACCTGTCGCGATCCCTCCCTCCGGCTATCGCACCCTCGCTTTCCAGCAAGCAAGCCCCCCCCCCCAATGGAAGAAGCCAGAGAAAACGGCGCCTCCTGTTGATGGGACGAGGTAGCACATAGGTTGGGCTAGTGTCCCACCTGCCAGGGACCTCCCAGCTGTCTCCTCGCACTCCAGCCTCGTCTATGCAGTCCTAACGGGGTACCCGAGTCGTCCTGGCCAGCTGGGTTTTCACCCCACCCCATTCCTTCCACGCCGCATCCCTTCCTCTCCTACGGAACAGAAAGCCATGTTTTAAAGCAAAGCCAGCGAAACCCAAGCCCCCTCCCCCTCTGGTATTTTTAAGAGCTATAAAGGAGGTGAAGGGGGCAGAGGTGGCTTCGATCTATGCGCGCCGCAAACTGAAGGGTGAGGGGAGGTGATCTCGGAATCTCCACCTTGGAAGGATGCTCAGGCTGCAGAACCAAAGACTGAAGCCATGCCACAGGGCATGGAGTCACACCTGGGCTCTGGGGTCAAGCTGGAGGGCGCTGAAGAAAGGTGGAGCCATGTCTAGAGTAATTAAGCCCCCACAGGCTGACACAAGGGCCTTGAAATGGGGTTGCCTCTGCATGCCTTCTCTATAACCCCAGGCCCTGCAGGGCAAGCAGAAGGTCATCTGTTTTATTCAAAGTTGGCAGGGGCTCGAGAGGGGGTTCAGTAGGCTGGACAGCATGCTTTGCATGCAAAAGGCCCAGGATTGATTTCTGATACCTCAGAACCACTAGGTGCGGCCAAAGGGGGTCGGGGGAGCTGGAGGCTCCATGCAGTCCATGCAGCCTGGAATTTGGGATGGTTTTGGTGGGCAAGATCATCAAACTCCTTGGTTCCAGTTCTCGGACCTCTTGAGTCTATTTTCTGTCTCCAGGGTTTCTTCTCACCAAAACAGCAGACTCAGGTGAGCAAGACAGGTCCAGCTTGAGCTTTGGAGCTGCCTTTGGGCTAGGACTCAGGCAGGGGAGAGCCCGGAGTCTACTGCACAGAGAGCCTCAGCAGTCAGCAGCTGGGTTCCACATAGTTCCCAGGGAAGAATCCAGTTCCCTCAGAGCTGACACCTTCACACCAGCCATCAGAGTACCGTCGGGTGATGCAGATGACAGTCCCCTCCGAGAAGGAGAGCTCGTTCTCCTTCTGAGCGGTGTATGGGTACAATGTCACCACTGCAGGGCAGGAGGAGAGGGTGCATGAGACAGAGCCGCTGGCCTCTAGGGGGTGATGCTACCGGGAATAGGAGGTGCCATGCCTTACTAGCTCTAGTAACTCTGATGGCTTCTGGGTGACCATTACTCAATTCATTATAAAATATGAGTGGGTGGGTGGGCTGCTGGGGTGAAACTCTGGTTGACACACAGGGGTCCTTCAACTCCAGAAATCAACTACCTTTCTCCAAATATGAAGCTGGGGCCCAGCTGGGCTCTTCATTCTCAAAGCCTGGCGGGGGTGGAGGCAGCCCATCGAATCCATCACCCAATCCATTGTCGCTGTCCAAGGGTGGTGGTGGAGGCAGGTCCAGAGGTGGAGGCAGTTCCAAGTCTAGGGGAGAGCAGAAAGGCTGCCTCGTGGCACAGAGAGCCCTCTGCCCTCCTCACCCATCCCACCCACCACTTTTAACGCATTTCTCTCCCACCAGGCCTCCACCACGTTGCTGTGTAGGAAAGTCCCATCTAACACTCATTATTAGCTTGGCCAAGTAGCTTAACCTCTCAGCCTAACCTAAACCTCAGCAGCCTGCCAATCTCTTGGGGCGCTTAAATGAGAAAATTGGAGCGAGGCTTTGTGCACGGGATCAGCGTTTTGTTCTTTAGCTGTTTCTGCAGCCTTTCCCTCCCAGTCACTAAAGGGGTCTGCATTAGGTCCAGGGGGTGAGCAAAGGGGACAGACAGGTCTACCTGGCAGGGGCGGCGCCAGTTCCTGGGGCACAGGGGGCAGCAGCAAGGCAGGAGCAGGTGGTGGTGGTGGGGCCGTGGAGCTGGGAAGAGCTGGGGGTGGAGGTGCCACCTGTCCCTTGGCCGGGAAAACCCCACCATCGGCGCTACTGAAAACGGGGGTGGGGGGAAGGATGCTCAGCTGGGGAGACACCCCCAAGTCTTCCCAGTTTGCTTCTAATCCTTTGAAACCCCAAACTTTCTCCCGCTCTCCACCTTGACCTTGTGGAGCTTACCCAGCCGAGGCCAAGGAAGAGACCGAGGAGGCGGCTGAGAGTTTGCCGTCAGGTACCACTGGGAGCTGCACCCGCTCCGGCATGCGGGGCGCTCGCCTGCAGGGGGGGAGGGGGTGTGATGAAGCCAGGCTGGGGAGAGGTTTGTGGCAGGTAGGGGTTTGGGTTAGGCCGAGGAGCGCTGAGTTAGTGCAAGGTGGGGGCTGGGAAGGCGGGGAAGTCTCACCCCAGGGTGCTGATGGTGGGTGTAACAGGCGTCTTGATGCTCTTTCGAGACAGGGTCCCTGTCCGTGACAGCTGCGTGCTCAGATCCTGCAGGGGGTGGGGGAGGAGGAGACAGGACACGGCTGACATCTATGGAGTCCCCCAGACCACCACCATCACCCCCAACCTAGGAGGAAATGGGGGAGGAGGGCGGTGCGGGTGAGAAGTGGAAGGGGGAACATGGGGTTGCGAGTTCCCACTTCCACCTCTCCACCAACCCCTCTTGCCCACAGTCAGGGCTGGGCGTCAAGCCTGCCCCCCACGGAAACCTCGTAGTGCAGACACCCAGATACCATCTCCCATCCACTTCCTCTGCTTACCTCCTGTCTACAGCCAGTTAGTCCACCCTTTCCCCCAGGCAACACAGGCCCCAGAGAGTGGGGACCCTGAGGTTGGAGCATAGCACAGCAGGTAGGTCTCATATGATCCCCGCCCCCCAAAAAGATAATTCTAACCCAGTCTCACCCTGGTTGAGTTGAGATTAAGGAAGGTAAGGGCTGTCAGTCTTTTACACACACGTGTGGGACTGACTCTGGAGGAATGACTTGGGGTGCCGTCCCACCCACACCAGCAACTCTTTTCCTCATGGGCGTAGTGGAAAGGCACCTCTGGAACTAAGGGAAGGGGCTGAAGCCTAATGAGCTGAAGCTGGAGCCTCAGGGACAGATGGGAAGAGTTTACCGTCTGCATCATCAAAGTCACAAAGCATAAAATGCAGAGCATTATTGAGGGGTCACTGCAGTGAAGGGGGCTTTTATCTAGTCTGCACTTTGAAAATGTGGAGTCAGGATTTGACCAAAGGGTGTGTCAGTTTTCTCTCAGGAGATTGACCGGTGTGGGGGGGAAGCCCCTTCTTCGTCTCTCTTTTTTTTTTTTTTTTGGTTTTTGGGCCACACCCGGGGATGCTCAGGGGTTACTCCTGGCTGTCTGATCAGAAATAGCTCCTGGCAGGCACGGGGGACCATATGGGACACCGGGATTCGAACCAACCACCTTTGGTCCTGGATCGGCTGCTTGCAAGGCAAAAGCCGCTGTGCTATCTCTCTGGGCCCCCTCCTGTCTCTAATGCTTGTATCATCTCCCCTTCTCCCAAGCAACTGCTTCTGGGGTGAGCTAAGTGCAGTGACCTCAAACCTCCAGACAGAGGAAGTTGCTATTCAAATGTGGCTGGGGAGCCTTTCTCATGCACACCCATGAACTCTTCCGCCTTCCTCTTCCCCTTCACACACACCCAGCACCCATGGTGGGGGAGGGTAGTGTCAGAGGCTGTGATCAGCAGTTCCTCTGAATCCTGGGGAGAGGTCAGTTATTGGGGGAGGCATGAAAGGTACTTTTATGTGGTGCCAGGGATGAAACTCAGGACCTCACATGCAGGGCAAGTACTCTGCTGCTGAGTCACATGTCTGGCACATAAAAGGTTTCTTGGGTGGTTTGGAGGTGTTGGACCACAGTTGGTGGTGCTTAGGACTTAGTCCTGGCTTTGTGGGTCACTCCTGATGAAGCTCAGGAGACCAAATCCTCCAAGTGTGGAGATAGACCTGACAGTTGCATGCAAGTAAAGTGCATTGATACCTATACTATCTCTAGCCCCACCATGAAGGATTTTTTTTTTTTTTAGAGTGAGTGCACAATGGGCAGAGCATTTGGCTTGCACACGGCCAACCTGGGTTCAAACCTCGACATCCCATATGGTCGCCAGAGCCTGCCAGGAGCAAAATTTCTGAGGCAGAGCCCGGAGTAACCACTTTATGCTACTGGGTATGGCCCCAAAATAAAAAATAAATAAAATAAAAAGGTATGGAGGTATGGCATTTACCTTGCACAAGGCTGACCCTGGTTTAATCCCGTATGATTCCTTGAGTTTAGGACTAAGGACTAAGCCCTGAGAATCACTGGACGTAACTCCAAAACAAAAATTGGGAAGGAGGCTATAAGTCCTATAAGAACTTGAGGATAGAACCAGAGCAATAGCACAACAGGTAGGGTGTTTGCTTTGCATGTGGTCAACCCAGGTTCAATCCCTGGCATCCCATGGTTCCCTGAGCCTGCCAGGAATGATTTCTGACTGCAGAGCTAGGAGTAAATCCTGAGCACTGCTGGGTATGACCAAACACAACAACAAAAACTTGGGGATAAAGAAGGGCTCCAAGGGTGAGGAAAAAAGGGACTGCATGCAGATGGAACAAGAGAACTGAAGGCTGGGAGAGGAGTCAGTTATAAGGGGAAGAAGATGAATGGAGGAGAAAGAAGAGGTTCCCCTTTCTTCTACCTTGATCCCATGGCCAATATCATCCAGGCAGGCAAAGTTGAGGGGTTTCCTGTAGTAGGGCGTGAGGGTAGGCAAGCTCTCAGGTGCGATGATTTTCTGGCCGGGGGGCAGCCGTTGAACCATGGCTAGGGTGCCGATCTCCCTGCGGGCCACTTTGTCCTTGTGTATGTTCACCATCTGCAGGATGAGGTTGACACTGTGGGGTGGCCACATCATACATAAGCGAGGAGAGTTAAGCAACTTGGGGAAGGTGCAAAAGACCAAGGGAGACAGCGAGGACCAGAGAAAGAATTTTGTCCCCAAGGCTACATAGCATCTGGCCAAAAAAAATGTAGTAAGGGAAGGATGGAGCCACTTTGGAGCAACTTCCTGGCGGGAATGAATGAGGGTTATTATTAGCTGTGCAGGAACCAACCGAAAAGAGAAAACAGTATTTGCTCAGGCTGCCAGGAAAGCATAGACTAGAGGGACCAGGTTGGCCAGTGGGCAGGCACGGAAACTAGGGAGGTTGCTGGGAGGGATTGAAGCTGGATTTTCAGGGAAAGAGAAGTGAAAGAAATCCTTTGGAAATGTTCGAGGACTTTCTCAAAATACCAGCTTGGATTGGGCAGGGGTTCCGGTGAACTGGGGTGAGAGGGAAGGACACGCCCGTGGTGAGCATGTGGGTGATGCGCTGGGTCAGTGCATGCTGCGGCTCATGGGGCAGTTCCCTGCCAAGGATTCAGGAAGGAAGGAGGAGGGTGTGTGTGCAGAGGGTGGGAACACTGTGCCGTGGCAGTGCCTCCTCAGGGATGAAGATGACCTTGCCAAGCAGCCCTGCTGGGTTCTGGATCTGACCAAGTCATGTGTTTACATGGAAACAGGCTCTATTAGCCTCTTTCCTGTCCCCTATAACTGGGATTGGTGGAACCACTTTTCATTATTTATTTTATTTTATTTTGGTTTTGGGGCCACACCCAGTGACATTCAGGGGTTACTGCTGGCTATGCGCTCAGAAATTGCTCCTGGCCTGGGGGACCATATGGGATACCGGGGATCAAACCAAGGTCCGTCCTAGGCTAGCATGGGCAAGGCAGACGCCTTACCGCTTGTGCCACTGCTCTGGCCCCTTATTATTTATTTTAAGGCCATGATTGGGAATCATGCAGTGCTGGGGACTAAACTTAGGGTGCCCACACACATCAGGGAGGGCATGTGCTCTAACACTTAGACTTTTCTTTGGCCTGAATTTTTATCTGTTTTTGTTTGTTTGTTTGTAGGGGTGGCCATACCGGGTGATGCTCATGGGTTACTCCTAGCTATGCACTCAGAAGTCACTCCTGGCTTGTGATCGTATGGGATGCCTGGGGATCAAACCGAGGTCCTTCCTAGGTCAGCATGTGCAAGGCAAACATCCTACCGCTTGCACCATCGCTCTAGCCCTGTGTTTTGATTTTTACTTATACAGTGTGGGAAATTGAACCCAGGTCTCCTGGCTAGAAGGCATGTGTTTACTGTTTATTTAGGTTCTGAACCAGATCCAACAGGGTTTATTTCTGGTTCCATGTTTAGGGTACATAGGTGTACCAGAGATAAAACCCTGGGTCGGCCACATGCAAGGCAAACACTTAACCTGCTCCAGTCCCTCTCCTGCTCTTGTGTTTTAAGTTGAGCCACACTCGGGTCCATATTTTTAACACCCAGGTAGAATTCTGAGAGGAAAGAAATCTGAGTAGACATCTGTATTTTTCAGGTTAGCACTGAGCCTCAGAACTGGGAAAATGTCAGTGTTTGTGAGGAGGCAGCCTTTGGACACAAAAGGAAATAGGAGAGATTTGGAACTTGGGTCAAAGCCTCCCTGCCCCACTTACCTGGCCCAGCATGCTCACTCGGGCTTCCACCTGCCGTAGGCCAGCTGCCTGAAGGTCCAACATGCGCAGAGTGTGTCCCGCCAGGTTGCCCACCTGGTAAGCCACGCTGGCCAGTGCCTGGGTGGTGAAGGCCATGGTCTCCTCCAGTGCCTTACGCTTGTCTGCAGCCTGCAAAACATACTGCCTGGCCTGAGCGGAGCTTCCTAGGGAGTTCTGAGTGGAGGTGGCAGGGGTGGGCTAGAGGGGCTGGATGGGGAGGAAGTGGACCCCTCTGATGTTGGTCAAACCAAGTAGTCAGCCAGCCAGCCTTCTAGGGATAAAGGGTCAGTGGTAGGAACTAAAGGAGAAGGCAATGCTGGCTGGACTCTCAATATTCAACCTCAGGGGCTGGAATGATAGTGCAGTGGTAGAGAGTTTTCCTTGCATCCCAGTATCCTATATAGTCCCTTGACCCTGTCAGGAGAGATATTTGAGTGCAGAGCCAGGAGTAACCTTTGAGCACCACCAGATGTGGCCCCAAAAGAAAGTAAAAACCATAAATCAAAATTCAATCTCAGGCCCCCAAACCCAACCCCCTAAAGGAGACCTTCCAAGGAGGGAGGCCTGAGAATCAGGTCTGGAACTACAGCCAAGGGCTCTTTTATCTTTTGACTGTATCCGTTTGTTTTCTTTCTTTCTTTCTTTCTTCTTTCTTTCTTTCTTTCTTTCTTTCTTTCTTTCTTTCTTTCTTTCTTTCTTTCTTTCTTTCTTTCTTTCTTTCTTTCTTTCTTTCTTTCTTTCTTTCTCTCTTTCTTTCTCTCTCTCTCTCTCTCTCTTTCTTTCTTTCTTTCTTTCTTTCTTTCTTTCTTTCTTTCTTTCTTTTTTTTTGGTTTTTGGGCCACACCCGGCGGTGCTCAGGGGTTACTCCTGGCTGTCTGCTCAGAAATAGCTCCTGGCAGGCACGGGGGACCATATGGGACATCGGGATTTGAACCAACCACCTTTGGTCCTGGATCGGCTGCTTGCAAGGCAAACACCGCTGTGCTATCTCTCCGGGCCCAACTGTATCTGTTTGACTGCAGTCAGCAGGTTGGTGTTTGGGAACCACTGAGTTTGTCTTTTTTTTTTTTTTTTTTGCCACATTCTGCAGTGCTCAGGGGTTACTCCTGGCTCTGCACTCAGAAATCTCTCCTGGCAGGCTAGGGGACCATATGGTATGCCAGGGATTGAACCAGGGTCGGTCCCAGATCAGTTACATGCAAGACAAATGCCCTACCATTGTGTTCTCTCTCCAGTCCCAGAGTTTGTCCATTTCTTGACAAGCAAATTGAGACCCAGAGGGAACTGATTGACTTCATTCTCTCCAGCAACTTGTTGGGAAACACCCTGAGAAAACCAGATTTTTCATCACAGCATCTACAGGCCCCTGAAGCATGCTACTGCCTCAGCCTCCACCCTCCACCCTTCCTCTCTCCCATCCTCCCCACTTACTTCCTTGTACCACAGAGGCCTGAGTTGCTCTGTTCCAGATTGTTTCTGGAACAATCTAAGATTGTTTGCATCTCACTACACATCTTCCCAGAACCCTCCTTTGATGGGGAAGACACACCCGGTGGTGTTTGGGGATAATTCCCAGCTCAGTGCTCAGGAACAACACACAGCAGTGCTAAAGAGGGGCATTTGATGCTGAGGTTCAAAGCCAAGGCTCCCACAGACAAATTATGCCCTATATGAACTATCTCCCGGGCCCTGGAACCCTTACTTGGGATGGGGGAGGCTACACCTGGCTATGCTGAGGGGCTACTTCTGGCTCAGTGTTCAGGGGTCCATGCATTTAGCCCATGGAGCTTTTTCTTCAGCCCACAGACTCCTCTTATTATGCTGCTCAAAGATCTTGTATCTCTGAGTTCTCCTTACTGGGATCCCTCTTGCCATTTATGTGGCAACTTGCTCATATTTGCTCTATTCTCTTTTCTTCATAGCACTTAACCCTATCAGGAATTATTTATCCCTTGGCTTTATTATCCACCTTTACACACGCATGTGCGCACACACACACACACACACACACACACACACACACACACTTGAATGTGAGTGCAAAGAGGGCAGGGAGCATTTTCATTTTATTATGGATTTTATTATATTATTATATATTTATTTTTAATAATAATATTAATATATTATATTAATATATTATATATTTATTATATTATTATTTATGGGTCCTACTCTAGAATAATACCCACAACACAGACAGCATTTTTTTTTTTTTTTTTTTGGTTTTTGGGCCACACCCGGCAGTGCTCAGGGGTTACTCCTGGCTGCTCAGAAGTAGCTCCTGGCAGGCACGGGGGACCATGTGGGACACCGGGATTTGAACCAACCACCTTTGGTCCTGGATCGGCTGCTTGCAAGGCAAACGCCGCTGTGCTATCTCTCCGGGCCCACAGACAGCATTTAAAGATAGTCAGGAGCTATAGTACAGTGGGTAGAGCATTAGCTTAGCATGTGACCGACTCAGGTTCAATCCCCAGCATTCCATATGGTCCCCAAAGCATCTCCAGGAGTAAGCCTTGAGTATCTTCAGGTGTGGCCCCAAATCCAAAAAGAGCTTGGGGTGGGGGCCGGGGAGATAGCATAGAGGTAAGGCATTTGCCTTGCATGCAGAAGAATAGTGGTTCGAATCCCCGCATCCCATCTGATCCCCCCAAGCCTTTCAGGAGCGATTCCTGAGCATAGAGCCAGGAGTAACCCCCTGAGCGCTGCCAGGCGTAACCCAAAAACCAAACCAAAACAAAACAAACCAAATAAAACCCCAAAAAAGAACTTGGGGGACCAGGAGATAGTACAATGGTAAGGACATGTGCCTAGTAAATGCCCGACTTCTGGAACATGTGGTCTCTTGAGCACCAGCAAGTACAGCTCTGAAGCTCCCCAATATCACCTGTGGCCTGGGTACTACAAGATCTGAGACACCCCAGCTAACCTAGAATTGCCAGTGAGACCCTTGGACCTCAAGAGCACCACTTTGTGGGACCAAAGATAAATGAGCAAATATAAACATGGGGACCAGAGAAATAAGCCCAACAGGCTTTAAATGTGGGGGGCCCAGGTTCTACCCCCAGCACCAATTGGTCCCCAAGCACCACCAAGAGAGACCTCTGAGCACCAGAACAGGAGCAGCCCTCGAGCACTACCTAAAAAATAGTGGAAAAATGCATTTAGGAGCTGGAGAGATGGCTCTACAAGAGAGAGTGCATGATTTGAATATGGGAAGCTCAACTCAACCACACACACACACACACACACACACACACACACACACACACACACACACACACACACACACACACACACACACCATCCCCCAGGGTCCTCAAGCATTGAGCCAGAAGCAGTTCCTGGCACTGAGCTGGAACTAGACCCTAAGCACTCCTGGTGCTCCTAAGCCCCTAAATAAAATTAAATATCTATATCTAAATGCATTTGTGAGTTAATTGATGTTTTGAATGATGTGAACCTAAACACTTACTGAGCATCTTTTTTTTTTTTTTTGGTTTTTGGGCCACACCCGGCGGTGCTCAGGGGTTACACCTGGCTGTCTGCTCAGAAATAGCTCCTGGCAGGCACAGGGGACCATATGGGACGCTGGGATTTGAACCAACCACCTTAGGTCCTGGGTCAGCTGCTTGCAAGGCAAACACTGCTGTGCTATCTCTCCGGCCCCACTTACTGAGCATCTTCCTTCCTCATGCCAGGCACTGTGCCAGCGCTGGCCAGAGTCACACTGTCAGGCAGTGGCCAGAGAGTGGCCAGAGAGTGGCTAAAAGAGAAGGGGGTTTTTTCAGGCCCAGATCAGATGGAGAAGGTGGGGGTAACTCTGGTCATCTAGTGCACAGAAGCTTTCTCCTAGCATATGGGCCCTGGGAAAGCTGCTCTCCAGCATGAGTCTTTCTGGATAAAGGGGCCTATCTGGGTGGTAGGGAGACAGGACAGAGGACAGACAGGCCAAGACATGCCCTGGCATCTCTTTTTCAGGGCTCTTGTGTGCTCTTCTGGGCCCATTAGCTGAGAACAGATCAGGCACTCTTGGGGCTAGGTACTGAGAGATCTGGGAACCAAGGGAGCTTTTCTTTTCTTTTTTTTCTCTTTTGGTTTTTGGGTCACACCCGGCAGAGCTCAGGGGTTACTCCTGGCTCTACGTTCAGAAATCGCCCCTGGCAGGCACCGGGGACCATATGGGATGCTGGGATTCGAACCACCATCCTTTTGCATGAAAAGCAAATGCTCTACCTCCATGCTATCTCTCCAGCCCCAAGAAAGCCTTTCAATGAATGCTGGAGCTAAAGGACGGGGTCCCGAACTTTCTGGACAGATCCCTGGGGTTCTTCTTTTCTTTAAAAAATGTATTTGATTTTTGGGGTTATACCTGGTGATGATCAGGGGATCTTGGGTGTCAAAATTTAATCCAGACCCCTGCAAGCAAAGGGAACACTCTGGTGTATTGAGCCTTCTCTCATTTTTATTTGCTTGTTTTTGTTTTGTTTGTTTACTTGTTGGAAAGGGTGTTGGACCACACTCAGCCAAACTCAGGGCTTATTCCTGCAGCGCCAGAATATGTGGTACTGAGACTGAACATGGGGCATATTGTACCTGCTAGACTATCGCTCTCTAGTTCATTCTTGTTACTTGTTTGTTCTTTTTTTTTGGGGGGGGAGGGTCACACCCGGCAGCACTCAGGGGTCACTCTTGGCTCCACACTCAGAAATTGCTCCTGGCAGGCACGGGGACGATCCACCATCCTTCTGCATGCAAGGCAAACGCTTTAACTCCATGCTATCTCTCCGGGCCCTCCAATTTGTTCTTATTTTTATGGTGTTAGGGATCATACCCATGACTTTACACATGCAAGACAGGCACTCTGCCAACCTCTGAACCATATGCCCACCTCCTGTCCAAGAGGAGGTGTCTAAAGTGGACATCTCTTCCTCAGAGGTCAGCAAAAATGGAAATGCTGCAAAAGTTGAAAATACGAAAAGTTGCAGAAACCACCCAGACCTTTCCAAGCAAGGAGAGAGCAGGTGTGGCTCCAGGTCCAGATCTTTCTACACCTTCTACGGTGTTGGTCTCCACTGAGGCTTATCACTGCTTCCCTGGGCTGGCCCCTCTCTGGACAGGCTTGTGGGATCCTCAGCCCCAATAGGAACTGTCTGCTCAGGCCCACCACACCTAAGCTAGAGCCCAGACACCTTCCGAAGCTGGCTTTGGTCTTAGCCCAAAGTTAGGTCTGAAGAACAAGGGGTTCTATGGTAACTTCTTCATGCAAATCAGCCTGTCTACAAGCTCCATGGACCCTGACAGAGGACACTGCAGGGGCCCCAGCCTGCCCTCCCCCACACCCCTGAGGTTCCTGACACCTGCTTGGGGTGCCGGGGGTGGGGTGGGGAAGGAAGGCAAGCGTGGGAACCAGACCTTATTTAGAAGTTCCCACAAGTATTAGATCTTTGTACCCCAAAGGGTCCCACAGAGGTGGTTACTAGTGTGAAACCAGCATGCCCTTCCCCAGGGGCCCCACCTGAGTCAAGACTTCTGCTGTCCTGGTGTTAACAGCTTCTACCCTGACAAGAGAGGGCTCCTCTGCTGGATGTGCCTCCATCCTTCAGTGCTGAGGTGGTTTATCTTCATCTAATTTGGCTGTTTGTTTGTTTGTTTGTTTAGTTGGATTTTTGGGGGGGGGTTACACCAGGCAGTGCTCAGGGGTTACTCCTGGCTCTGCACTCAGAAATCACTCCTGGCAGGTACAGGGGACCATATGGGATGCCAGGATTCAAACCACCATCTGTCCTGGGTTAGCTGCACAAGGCAAATGTCCTACCACTGTGCTATCTCTCTGACTCTGTTTAGTTTTATGGCCATACCTGGGGTGTTCAGGGCTTACTCCTGGCTCTATCACTCTGGTGGAGTTTGGGGCACAGTGCACTGCCAGGAGCCTAACCAAGGTTGGCCATGTGCAGGGCAAGCATCCTATTAGCTCTAGTATCTCTCCAGTCCCCATCATCATCATCATCACCATCATCATCTTTTGTGTGTGTGTGTGTGTTTTGGGGGCCATACCTAGTGATGCTCAGGGGTTACTCCTGGCTCTGCATTCAGGAATCACTCCTAGTAGGTTCAGGGGACCATATAGGATGCTGGGGATTGAACCCAGGTTGGTTACATGTAGGACATGCATCCTACCTGCTATGCTATCACTCCAACTCTTAATTTTTTGGGGGGGCACACTCTTTGACACTCGAAAGTTACTCCTGGCTATACGCTCAGAAATTGCTCCTGGCTTGGGGGATCAAACCTCGACCTGTCCTAGGCTAGCGCTTGCGAGGCAGATGCCTTACAGCTAGTGCCGCCACTCCGGCCCCTTACTCCAACTCTTGTCATAAAATTTTATGCTAGTTTGTTTTCATTTTGGGGCCATAGCTGGTGGTGCTCAGAGATTACTCCTGTCTCTAAGCTTAGAAATCATTCTTGACAGATGCAGGGGACCATATGGAATGCCAGGGATGGCATCCCAAACAGGCAAGTTCCCTAACCTCTGTACTATCATTAACACACAGCCCACAATAGTCTTTTTTTCCCCCACAATAGTCTTTTTTTTTTTTTTTTTTTTTGGTTTTTGGGCCACACCCGGTAACGCTCAGGGGTTACTCCTGGCTATGTGCTCAGAAGTTGCTCCTGGCTTGGGGGACCATATGGGACACCGGGGGATCGAACCGCGGTCCGTCCAAGGCTAGCGCAGGCACCTTACCTTTAGCGCCACCGCCCGGCCCCCCACAATAGTCTTAATGGCAATCACTTCTGTTTCCCTGCCCTTCTTCAGGGACAGACATAGGCTAAATGTTTCCATACATTATTGGCACATTTAATCTGTGTTCAACCACTTTTTTTGTTTGTTTGTTTTTGTTTTTGGGCCACACCCGGTGGTGATCAGGGGTTACTCCTGGCTGTCTGCTCAGAAATAGCTCCTGGCAGGCACGGGGGACCATATAGAACGCCGGGATTTGAACTAACCACCTTAGGTCCTGGATCCTGCAAGGCAAACGCCTCTGTACTATCTCTCCAGCCCCGTTCAACCACTTTTAACCACCAAGGAGTATGTAATAATTGAGGGGGGGAGGAGACTGTCCTTTGGTTCTCCATCAGTCAACAAGCAGCAGTGGCTGTGTTGGAAACTGGACTCACAGATTCTACATGTACAAATGAGAAGCCAACTGGAAATGTTTCAAGTTATTGGAGGATGGAAAGACTAACTTGTTGCCTTGGATGGGTGGATGGGACATGCCTTTCAAGGTCATAGAATTGAGCTAGCGACAAGCCCCCTCCCATCTCTTCCATGGACAAGTTGGTCTCTCAACATCTGCACAAGCAGAAACTGCCCCAGGGGTACCATTTCTGATGGAGGAATGAGTTTCTAGAATTAGGGGTTCAAGTGTAGCTTCTACTAGTTGTCCAGATCCTTAAGAGATGACTGAATCTTTCAGAACCTCAGTCTCCATATCAAAGTGTGGGTGGTTCACCTACCAGGACCCTGGAGAATATACACTGACCTGGACCATAAAGCTGCTTCTCTCTGGCCACAAGCACCTGAAGCCACCGTGACATTTTATTTTCAATGCTCTTTCCATTGCACAGGCAGCACAGGTTTGCAAAGTAAGGTTCAGCCTGAGAGATGTCTGCATTAGCTAGAGGTCTCAGGGAGCCAAGTGACTAAAGGCAAATAAGTAATTTGAGGGACCTTAGAGGTCAAGAGGTCTGAGAGTGGCAAGGTATGTCCCCTACACTCTCTAAGCCCTGAATCCTGTACTCCCATTTTTCCCCTCTGACAGGACCTTGTCTCACCATGGGCTAATGAGGGCTAGTGGCATGACAGAGGTCCTCAGTTGTGGTGTACTTTTCCAAAAACACACCCTCTGGTCCCAGGACTCGCCTGTACATCAGAGACAGTGGTTCCAAAGTGCCCTGACCTTAGCAGTCATGTGCTCCAGGCGGTACTGGGTCCCTCCCTGCCTCTGTGCCAGGCCCGAAGCTGGCTCTGAATTTTTCCACTCTCACTGGTCCATCTCAAGTTTGGGTTTCTGCCTGATATTTCACCCCAAGCCAGGCGGGAGACAGGCATGTGGGCCCATATGCCGATTAGTGGGAGAGGAACCCAGGGTTTTGGGGTGCTGCCCACAGGAGAGAAGGGTGCCAGAGCTGTGGAGAGAGGATGGACTGGACATCTAGGGAGTGTGGGGTCAGGGTAATATCAGGGACTCAGGATGCACTGAGTCCTGCAGTGGAGCATTTTTTAGGACAAGCACCTGTCACCACCACCACCACCACCCCTGTCCTGGCTGGGCTCTGGCCGCTCTGGAGTATCCGGGTGTCGGGGTGTCCGGGTCTCGGCCCGCTCTGCCTACCTCTACGTAGTTGTTCTCACAGTAGTCGGCCACCCGGAGTAGGGCGCTGTGGTTGCCCCGCAGAGCCTCCCGGCCCGTGGGGATCTCGAACTCCTGTAGCTGCTGCAGCTCCGCCATGGCCCCCAGATTCTGGGGCCGGCTCCCCGGGGAGCCCTGCTCTTCACCTCACCCCGCCCTTGATTGGGCCCCTTGTCTTCCCTCCCTCTTGCTGCTTCTGGTTTCCTCTGAGAGAGAGACCCAGACCCGCTCACTCTGCGCAGGCATGCCCATTCCGGGGCAAGAGGAAGTGTGTCCCGGCGCCCTGTGCCTCTCTGTCCCCTGCTCAGAGGAAGGGGGAAACAGGGGCCCCTTTGGGGGCCCAGCCCCCCCAATGGCTCCCTGCAGAGGAAGCCAAGGTTTGAGGACTGTGATTGCTCTCTGGGCCCAGAGAGGAAACTGTTGTTGGGGGGGGGGGGGGGGAGGATGAGGAGGAAGGGGGCTGGCCTGGCCTGGGGGTGGAGATGGACTTTCCACTCAGGGAAAGGGAGGAAAGGACAGAGGGTGGGGGCTTCCTTGGGAAGCACAGGGATGAGTCACCGAGGGACAAGGGACGGGAGTGGACGGGTAGGATATGGAGACCATCAGGAGCTCAGGGCGGTGGAGCAGTAACAATGGGAAACAGCCAGCAGTGGCCAGAGAAGTCAGGTTGGCCCCAGGAAGCACTCTGAGACATGTACTCCAGCTTCGGGAAGCTTCTATGGCACGAAGAGCTGTGGACATGCTCCCAACATTGATGGAGGCAGGACATGATGGAAAGGACCCTGGGCAGCAGAAGGCACTCACAATAGACAACAGGAAGAAGCAGGCTTTGAGAAGGCTCAAGTTCCAGATAAACGAATGGGAAAATTTTTTAGAAACAGCAGCAGAGAGAGATTGAACAGGTCTCAAACGGTAGGCGCTTCCCTTCCTGCATGAACCGGTCGGATGAGAGAACCTCCAGGACTTGTTCTGATCCAACTCAGACTCTTACATGTCCCAGAGATAAGTGAACAGAATGTGGGTCTTGGAAGTGAGGCTTGTACTTCCTCCTCATTCCTCCTGCTACCCATCCTAGATCTGAACAAACTGATCCCCAGTTCTGCTCCTAAATGGGCCTGCCTGGTCCAACAGGAACCAGGTCTCTGCTAAGCAGAATCCTTCCCTGGATGGTCCCATGAGGAGAGGGAAAGAAAGATCAGGATGTCAGCCCTGTGCCTGGAGATTGATAGGGAGCCCACCCCAGTGCTCCCAGGGAGGCTAGAGGCAAAAAAGTGTGGGCAGAGTCATTTGGGGTGATTGTGGCCTCAATTGCTTGCTGGTCGGTATCATGAATAGGAAAGCTACCTTTTCCTGGATGAATGAATGAAGGTTGAGCAGGGAGCATCCTGCCTGGTGAAAATCACAGGGTTCTGAGGGAGGGTACAAAGATGTCTTGGAGGGAGAAAGAAGCTGGTCTGGGATATTCTCGACAGGCCAGGGTGTAAGAAGCTGGTTTGGGCTTCTTACCCTGGGCTGCAGGGTGAGAACTGGGGAAGAGGAACTAATGGGTCCCACGAAGCCAAGAGGGTCACTGGGTACAGGGGCAGGGCAGATTCAGTGGGTCAGGTGTCTCTGCTTTGGTGGTATTCTGAACTTGGCAACTCAGGCCAAAAGATAGACTTAGGACCCTGATCCTATGATCAGCTTAGGCTGTAGAGATTTGGGCTTCCCAACCATCTGCTTTATCGAGAGATCCTTCAGCGGATGAGGACCAGGAGGCGTCAACACTGTCTTCACCAGGTCAGGTCAAGTGACTTGAAGCCAGGCTCTCCTTGCTGACAGGTGAGTGGTAAGTTGGGCTGAAGTCAGGTCTTAGAAACAATGAGAACAGGTATCAGGCAGATGATGGACCTTCCAGACAAACTTTGGTGGTGGAGATAATGATAATGGTGCCGATCCCAATGATAAATGTAATGTGTCAAGTGTCTGTGATGTGGGGCGGGAGAGATAGCATGGAGGTAAGGCGTTTGCCTTTCATGCAGGAGGTCATCGGTTCGAATCCCGGCACCCCATATGGTCCCCCGTGCCTGCCAGGAGCAATTTCTGAACCTGGAGTCAGGAATAACCCCTGAACACTGCTGGGTGTGACCCAAAAACCACAAAAAAAAAAAAAAAGTGTCTGTGATGTGCCGGAATAGCAAATATTTGCAAATGTTCGGATTATTTTTCTTTCTTCCAATTCTTCTGTCCTTCCTTCTTTCCTTTCTTTCCTTCCTCCTTCCTTCCATGTTTTCCTTCCTTCTTTCTGTTCTTTCTCTCTCCTTCCTTCCTCTCTTCCTTCCTCTCTTTCCTTTCTCCCTTCCTCTCTTTCCTTCCTCTTTTTTTTTTTTTTTTTTGTTTTGTTTTGTTTATGGGTCACATCTGGCAGCACTCAGGGGTTACTTCTGGCTCTATGCTCAGAAATCGCCCTCGGCAGGCTCGAGGGGCCATATGGGATGCCGGAATTAGAACCATTGTCCTTCTGCATGCCAAGGCAAATGCCTTACCACTGTGCTATCTCTTTGGCCCCCATTTCCTTCCTCTTTCCTTCTTTCTTTCTCTCTTCTTTCTTTCTCTTTCTCTCTTTCTCTCTCTTTCTTTCTCTCTTCTTTCTCTCTCTCTTTCTTTCTTCCTTCCTTCCTTCCTTCTTTCCTTCCTTCCTTCCTTCCTTCCTTCCTTCCTTCCTTCCTTCCTTCCTTC
Organism: Suncus etruscus; assembly: GCF_024139225.1. NCBI lineage: Eukaryota > Metazoa > Chordata > Mammalia > Eulipotyphla > Soricidae > Suncus > Suncus etruscus. The sequence continues at coordinate 183,960,691 of NC_064848.1, forward strand.
CTTCCTTCCTTCCTTCCTTCCTTCCTTCCTTCCTTCCTTCCTTCCTTCCTTCCTTCCTTCTTTCTTTCTTTCTTTCTTTCTTTCTTTCTTTCTTTCTTTCTTTCTTTCTTTCTTTCTTTTCTTCTCATCTTTCTTTCTCCTGGTATGCTCAGGAATCACTCCTGATAGTGCTTGGTGAACCATTGAAGCTGAAGTCAGCAGCATGCAAGGCAACATTCATATACAGTCTGCAAATACTATCCAGTGAGGTTCTGGCCTAACTATGTGTTATATTCTTAACCCAATAGTCATCTAAGAAGCATACTATTGGCTGAGGATGTGAATAAGGAGTAATAAAAACCAGCAGTCCCTGGATTTAATTCCTGGCAATGCAACACACCTACACACACAATTATTTTGCCACTTTGCAGATGGGCAAAGGAAGCCTCAAAGAGGTTAAGTGACTTGACTAATCCACACCCCAGGGAAGTAGCAGGGCTGCAGCAAGATCTGGAATGTGGCCAGTTCCAGAACCTGTTAGTTTCCACGATAGATCCTAGAGTCAGAAAAAGTTTCTTTTGGGGGCCAGAGAGATAGCAGAGCAGTAGTGTGTTTGTCTTGCAAGCACGGAACAAAGACCAATGGTGGTTCGAATACCGGCACCCCATATGGTCCCCCGTGCCTGCCAGGAGAGATTTCTGAGCAGAGAGCCAGGAGTAACCCTTGAGTGTCAGTGGGTGTGGCTCAAAAACAAAAAAAGAAAAGAAAGAAAAGTAAAAGAAAAAGGTTTCTTTTGTGTCTTTCTGCAAAAGAAGAACTTTGCTTCTCAAATCTTCTTCATGGAGGTAAACTCCATGCCTGCCCCTCCATGCCCTGCTTCCTCCTCTCTCCACAGACAGGCCTGCCTGAGTCAGAGGCCGCTGTCCCTCATCAGTTTTCAGTCTGGTATTCTCTGGAGCGTGGTCTCCTCAGGCAAAGATGTGGGTGATGGACAATAATGGGCCTGACAGAATGACCTGACAAGGAGAGTAGAGGGTGAAGTGTGGGGAGGACAGATTGAAGGGTCCAGAGGATTTGCCTTTTTAACTGTGGAATCCTTGCCAGGTTCAGGGCTCTTCTGGGCAGGATGGCCCAGGACCTTAGTGAAAAGGAGCTGTTGAAGATGGAGGTGGAGCAGCTGAAAAAGGAAGTGAGGAATCCCAGAACTCCGGTGAGTCTGCCCACTTCTCCCTGCTCCTCAGATTCCTTCCTCAAGATTTGAGACTGGCAGGAGGAAGTGCTTGACCGCTGGTGCCTTAGCAATAAGCTCAGCATTCAGATGCTGCAGAAGCACCTGAGGGTGAATTGGGATGTGGAGACTTCATGGAGATGCTGAGGAGCCTTGAAGCCTTGGGGCCTTGAAAATCTGGCATGTCGGGCCCGGAGAGATAGCACACCAGCATTTGCCTTGCAAGCAGCCGATCCAGGACCAACGGTGGTTGGTTCGAATCCCGGTGTCCCATATGGTCCCCCGTGCCTGCCAGGAGCTATTTCTGAGCAGACAGCCAGGAGTAACCCCTGAGCACCGCCGGGTGTGGCCCAAAAACCAAAAAGAAAAAAAGAAAATCTGGCATGTCTGGTCCATCCCGTGTCCCAGGAGTAGTGGCAGAAGTCACTCCTGGCAGACTCAGGGGACCCTATGGGATACTAGGGATTGAACCTGGGACTGTCCCGGGCCAGCCACATACAAGCCAAATGCTCTACCGGAGTGCTATCACTCTGGCCCCCTATTTTATTTTATATTTCTTTTGTCAAATCATAGGTTCTGGGGCCAGAGAGATAAGCATGGAGATAAGGCGTTTGCCTTGCATGCAGAAGGACGGTAGTTTGAATCCTGGCATTCCATATAGTCCCTTGAGCCTGCCAGGAGCAATTTCTGAGCGTAGACCCAGGAGTAAACCCTGAGCACTGCTGGGTGTGCCCAAAAACAAAAACAAAAAAAGAAAAAAGAAAAAACATCATAGGTTCTGAGCCACAAACAAGGGTTGAAAAGTGTGTGTGTGTGTGTGTGTGTGTGTGTTTGAGTTACACCCAGCAGTGTTATGAAGCTACTCTCAGTTCTGTGCTCAGGGTTTCTCCCAGCTCAGTGCTTAGGGAACCATGCAGTGCTGGGGATGGAATGGAGTCTCCTGTATGCTAAGCATGAACTCAGCCCATGGAATTATCTCTCTGGTTCCCCATCATTTGCTTTCTCACAGATTTCTAAGACTGGAAAGGAAATCAAGGAGTATGTGGAGGCCCAAGCAGGAAACGATCCTCTTCTCAAAGGCGTCCCAGAGGACAAGAACCCCTTCAAGGAAAAAGGCGGCTGTGTCATCAGTTGATGGTTCCTGCTATTTGGGCGACTGTCCAGCCTCTGTACCCATCACTCCCAGGGCATGATGGCTTTTCACCTTCTCATGATAGGATGAGGGAGGATTCTGGCGCCCATACTGTGAATTCATTTCCTAATACCTCTTTCCAGGCTTGGATCCCATTATCTTTTTTTTTTTTTTTTTTTTTTTTTGGTTTTTGGTTTTTGGTTTTTGGGTCACATCTGGCAGTGCTCAGAGGTTACTTCTGGCTCTACGCTCAGAAATTGCTCTTGACAGACTCGGGGGACCATATGGGATGCCGGGATTCAAACTATCAACCATCTGCATGCAAGGCAAATGCTTACCTCCATGCTATCTCCTGGCTCCAGGTCCCATTATCTTCTCCACACACCAGCTGTCTGGGAACCCCTCTGGGATACTGGGAAGGGATTCCCTGGCTCAGCAGCTTGTATCCTGTCTACTGGCATCTGGAAAGCTTGCCAGAACACAGCTCTCAAGAAGTCTCTTCCTAGAAGCCCTCTTGTCTTGCTTCCACACCTTTCCTAGGAATAAGAATTTTGCTCTGAGTAATGTGGGTTCAGGACAAGTGTTGGGGAGGTGGCCTTTTCCTTTGTCTCATGTTACATGCTGTGGCTCTTTTTCTAGATGACATAATGGTGATTAAAAAGAGTGTTACATCCTGGCTTCCCAGGCTCTCATGTTTTTTTAGTGTGATTATGGCTGGTATTAGGGGTGAAAGAGTGAAACATGAAACCGTTTCCCCAATCACTCTGTAAATGCTTCTGTGAGGAAGTCAGGGGTGCTCTGTGCTCAAGAAACAGAGCTGGAGGGCAAATGAGCAGGGGCCATGGAGCTAAGAGACTGAGAGAACAGTGAGAGAGGGGGTAGGGCTTGAAACTGAGGAGGGGTTGCCAGAGAGATAGCACAGTGGTAGGGCGTTTGCCTTGCATGCGGTCAACTTGGGAGGGACCCAGGTCCATTCTCAGCATCCCATATGGCCCCCCAAGCCTGCCAGGGATGATTTCTGAGTGTAGAGCCAGGAGTGACCCTGAGGACCACTGGGTGTAGCCCCAAAACCAATCAATCAATCAATTTTTTTAAAGAAACTTGGGGCCAGAGAGATAGCACAGTGGTAGGGCGTTTGCCTTGCACAAAGCCGGTCCAGAATGGACAGTTGTTCAAATCCTAGCATCCCATATGGTTCCCCGAGCCTGCCAGAGTGATTTCTTAGTGCAGAGACAGGAGTAACACCTGAGTGCCATTGGGTGTAACCCAAAAACAAAACAAAATAAAAACAACAACAAAACTGAGGACTGAAAGGAAATCAGGTCCTACAAAGGTTTCTCTAGCACAGTTAAATGCTTTCTTCCTCATGCTTAGACTCATAGGTATAAGGGAAGACAGAGGGGAGACACACACACACACACACACACACACACACACACACACACAGTTTGAAAGCAATACCACTCAAGTTGACATGTCATTGGGAGGTTAACCCTAGATTTGTGAATATGCTGAGTTGTGACTTCAAAGGTACAGTTCCATGGTGTCTTGAGGTACAACCAATCAAGAGATGAGATCACCAAAGAGTCAAGAAGACTTCATTGCCAATAAGCTGTCAAGGCAGAAGATGTGGGACTTGGCCGAAGAGATAGCATGGAGGTAAGGCGTTTGCCTTGGATGCAGAAGGATGGTGGTTTGAATCCAGGCATCCCATATGGTCTCCCGAGCCTGTCAGGAGCGATTTCTGAGCATAGAGCCAGGAGTAACCCTTGAGCGCTGCCGGGTGTGACCCAAAAACAAACAAACAAAAAAGATGTGCGACTTGAGTCCTGGAGAACCATTTTGCTTGTCTATGTGGTCACAGAAGCAGTTTTATGAGATAAAAACCGAGAAATTTACTTCTGTTTGGTTGGTTTTGTTTCTGGGCCACACCTGGCAGTGCTCAGGGATTACTCCTGGCTCTGTGCTCAGAAATCACTCAGGGGACCATAAGGGTATGTCAGGAATTAAACTAGGGTAGGCTGCGTGCAAGGCAAACACCTGTGCTATTGCCCCAGATGTTTACTTTTTATATGATCCTCCAATAGTACTCTAAGCTATTTGAGACCCAGAAGGATTCTTAGGGACCTTAGGTCTGGCAGAGGGGGTAGGGAATTTTGAAGTACTGGAGGTCAAATGTAGGGTTTCACATGTGAGACATGGCTTCTTCCTTCCTTCTTTCCTCTCCTCCTGACCCTCTTCCCTCTCTCCCATCCTTTCTTTCTTCCCTCATTCCTTTCTTCACCTCTTTTTCCCCTTCTTCCCCCACTGTCTTCTCCTTCTCCTTCCGAATAAATATTTCACAGGACTGCAGGAGTAAGAAAGGAGCACAAGGGCTACAGTCACAATTATAGGGGAGTGACTGGCTGTGTCCCCTTGGGCACCAGCCTAGCCTGCTAGTTGGCATTGTGGGCTCAGCTGCTAAAGCCCATCTCTGTTTCTGAGACATAGGACAGGGCTGTGTAAGGAGCAGAGGTCTCCTCTGTTACCTCCATTCAAGGCTTCATGTTGCAGGTCTTATGTGGCTCTTCCCTTAGCTTACCAGGCCACCCAACCTCAAAGACAGTGGTTGGTCCTGCTCTCTGCCCTTTTTCATCTCAGGGCCAGAAGGCATCTCAGACAACTAAGGAGCTCTCAGCTTTTCAGAAGAGAATCATTTTCCTAACAGCCTCCCAATAATCTCTGGGACATGGGCATACCTGAAAATCCTCAGGGGTTACTTCCAGCTGGTTCTTTGGGGTGACTATTGGTGGTGCTCAGGGTCTACCCAGCATTGGAGATCAAGCACAGGGATTTCAGCATACAAAACAGGCATGGGAGCCCTTCAGTCAGTATTCCTGGCCCTCAGGGAAATCCTTGTTTAGTGTGGAGACATTAACATCCATTCCTGACATGCCTGGAATTTCTCATCCAAACATTCAGAGAAAGGAAATAGAGACTCGGAGCCAGGTCAGAGATGTATCTAAGGATCCAGTTCCACTTCTGTCCCATATGTCCCTGATTCTTTTTGGTGTGGCTCTGGGGATCGAACCCAGAGCTCCATACACGCAAGACAAGTGCTCAACCCAGATCCTTTAGATGTTTTTTGTTTTAGTTTGCAGGCCACACTTGGCAGTATTTAGTACGGCTTTCTCCTGGCTCTGTGCTTCAGGGTCCCTCCTCTAGATCTCAGGGCATCCTATGCAGTATCAAGATTGAAGTGGGATCAGCCTTACTTGCTCACTTACCCACTTACCATCCACCGTACTCTCTCCAGCCCAGATCTTTGAGTTCTAAAGAGATGGTTTGCCTTGCTATCAAAAATCAGGCCTAGGTTCTCATATAGGCCAAGCCTGTTGTCTTTTCCTGAGCCCCATCCCTGCCTGTACCCTGGGGTTCATGAAACTTCCTGGTTCCCACTATGAAGGACCAGCTCTAGGTGTCACTTGGTCCTACCTAAACACCAACACCACCTTTGGATAAAACATCTTCTTTGCAGAGCAGAGGGTTTCCCAGCTGGCTCCAGACACAGGGGCTTCACATCAGACCAGTCCACCCCTCTGCCTAGCCACCCGCTTCTAGCTGATAATAAACAATAAACTCAGCAAATCCTGGGACATTTGCCCTTGCCTTACTTCTTCTTCTTTTTTAAGTCAGTGTTTCATTTAGAAATAATTTTAGATTTACAGAAGTTACAAAGATAGGACGGAGAGTTCCCATAGATCTTTCTCCCAGCTCTTCCTGATGTCAACATCTTACATAACCAGGGCACTTCAGAGAAGCCCAGAGGTTCACTTGCTGCCATGCTATTCAGCACACTTCAGCCTCTATTTAGATTTTTCTCTTCCAGGGTCCACACTGCACTTCTGTGTTTTATTTTCTTTTGGCTGAAAAGAGGGACTGAGGATACAGGGAGACTAGAAGTCATTCCATTAATTAGTCTCTGGGTCAGGGTATGGAACAGTGTGTCAGGGCTTTGCCAGGCAGGGGACAAGGTTCAATGCCTAAACAAAGGGCCCCTCCAGGGAGAAAAGCTTTGTCCCTTTTTTCCACCTCCCCTGGGATCTGGCTGGTGGCTCTGAGGTCTGGGGTCACAGCTTCTCACCTTGCTGCCTCATTGGGTGGAGGTGGAGCTGGCCCACTCATTTCAATGAGTACCCTCATTTCCGGATCTCTGATTGCTTTGTTCCATGAACTCTCCCCAGCCCAGTGGCATCCTGTCTCTGGGTCATAAAAAAGGCTTCAGAGAGTTAACACAGGGATTAAGGCATTTGCCATGCCCATGCTGACCCTGGTTCACCCAGAGCAGCGTGTCTGAACACAGTCTGAAGTCACTCCTCAGGAAAAAAAAAAAAAAAAAAAAGCCAGGAATAACTCTTGAGCACCTTGGAGTGTGGTTCCCAAACCCCTTAGTCACAACATGAGAGTCTGAATGAGTCTGAGACATTCATTCGTACTTGCTCAGCAGGGTCTAACTCTGTGTTCTGTTGATGGTGCTCATTGAAATGGCCATGCTGGCCAGGCTGGACAGCCCCCACCACCTGGGAAAGTGAAAGGAAAGAAAGAAGAGAGGCTGAGTCTTTGACAGGGCTGTCTGAAGGGGCTTGGGCTCCTGGTTGCTTTCTTCCATTTGCTCTAAGTCCTGGGCCATCTGGCCAAAATCTTAACCGCTGCCCTTCCCGGCTTAAACTTAACCAGGAACACTGGCGTTCAGGGTCTACCCCAGGCTGTGGTAGTCATGTGACCTGAGCACCATTAGATACTGAACTAAGGACTTGGATAAGAACCAAAGAACAGGAGGCCAGAGAGATAGCATGGAGGTAGAGCATTTGCCTTGCATGCAGAAGGACGGTGGTTCAAATCCTGGCATCCCATATGGTCCCTCGAGCCTGCTAAGAGCGATTTATGAGCATAGAGCCAGGAGTTACCCTTGAGTGCTGACCCAAAAACCAAAATAAATAAATAAAAATTAAAAGAATCAAAGAAAAGAGGCCAGAGCGATAGCACAGCCATAGGGAGTTTGCCTTGCATGCTGCTGATCCGGGATGGACCCAGGTTTGATCTCCGGTATCCCATGTGGTCCCCCAAGTCTGCCAGGAGTGATTTCTGAATGTAGAGCCAGGAGAACCCCTGAGCACTGCTGCCGGGTGTGTCCCCCAAAGAAGAACAGAAGAACAGAATAAGGATTTGAGGGGTTGAGGAGCTGGAGAGGCCATCTGGAAGTTCAATTTTCAAGCCCTGGAGACTGTGTGTTTAAATGGTGGGGTCCATCAGGGTGAGTTTGGATTTTATTACTTGGATGACTGAGTAAATGTGTGTCATTGGAAGTCATCCTGGCAGATGACTGTAGACTGATACCTGAGCTGCTCCTCCCTCTTCTGTGTCCTGATCTTTGAGGGATGGTTGCTGATACAGCAGAAGCTAGAGAGCTCAGGGCAGATGAGACCAGGGCAGGCTGAAATCCACAACTTCCTGGAAGAAGAACCAGGAAAGGAACAGGAAAGAGTGGGTGAGAAGAGGTGCTGACCAGAGTCCCAAGAAGTGAAATTCTGATGAGCCCGAGCTGTTACACGGTGCAAAGTTGGGAACTGGAGAAGAGAAGGGTGGATGGCTATGCTCTGGACTCCAGATCTGCAACTGACTGAATTGTACAGTTTTAAGTTCTTTTTCTATTGTTTGTTTGTTTTGTTTGTTTATTTGTTTGTTTTGGGGCCACAGCGGGTGATGCTCGGGGTTACTCCTGGCTATGAGCTCAAAAATTGCTCCTGGCTGGGAGAACCATATGGGACGCCGGGGAGGTGAGAAAGGGTGTTCTTTTTGTGACTGAAACCCAAAATAATCATGTATGTAATCATGGTGCTTAAATAAAGAAAAGATTTTTAAAAAATTCTCCCTAGGCCAGAGCTATAGTACAGTGAATAGGGTGCTGACCTTGTACATTGCTGACCTGGGTTTAATCCCTGGAATCCTCTATGGTCCCTGAGCCTTCCAGGAGTAATTCCTGAGCAGAGTCAGATGTGGTAAAATAAATAAAATAAAGCAAAAACAAAACACAACAACCACCAAAAATACTCATGATAACTAGAAAAAAAAATTGGGGGCCGGAGAGATACCATGGAGGTAGGGTGTTTGCTTTGCATGCAGAAGGACGGTGGTTCGAATCCTGGCATCCCATATGGTCCCCCAAGCCTGCCAGGAGCAATATATACAATATATATATATATATATATATATATATATATATATATATATATATATATATATCCATGATGGTAATGTGGTAACACACATTACCATTACTGGAATGGAACACTTTATTTATTTAGGGTTTTTGGATCACACACGACAACACTCAGGGGTTTAACTCCTGGCTTTGTATTTAGAAGTTGCTCCTGTCAGGCTCAGGAGACCATATGGGATGCTGGAAATCAAACTGGGGTCCATTCAGGGTTGCAAACAACCCTTTTGGTCAGACCTGGGGGTGCTCAATTAGAGGAATCCTACTTTTCAGCTTAGGGCTCAGCCTTCCCTCCCTAGAACTCCTAGAGTCATCCCAGCTGCACTACCTTTGGAATCCTCAGCTCCCCAATAGAATGTGTGATTAACCAAGAGTATAAAGTAGAACCCCTAACAAACCAGGAGTTCTTGCTTTCCTCTGGTCCCTTCTAATTTTCCTGTTCTCTGCCAAGTCACAAAGATGAGTGAAGTGGGTGACTCACTGCCTGTGGCTGGGTTGAGAAACAGATGATGTGGGGCAGAAGCCAGGGGCCAGGAGAGGAGGGGGACAGGAGTGGAGGACTTGCCTCCCCTGCCTCAGGGTGTCTTGGGAATATATCAGTTGCTCTGAGTGAGCCATGACCCCACTGTACACAAACAGTAAAAATTCTTTGTCTTGTTGAACCTTTTATCTGGATTTTTGGTGTTGCAACACCCATCTGTGCTCAGGGTTTATTCCTGTGCCCAGGTCAATCCTGACTGTTGCTCAGAGGTGCCTTATGTGGTGTCAGGGATTAAATTCAGGTCGACTGTGTGCAAAATAAGTACTTTAACTTTTGTACTATCTCTCTGGCCCTTGTTTGGGAAAAAAAAATGGGGGAGAGGGAGTTGGGCTCAAGGCTTACTCCTGGCTCTATGCTCAAGGATCACTATTTTCCTGGCCCACTCAATACAGGATACTTTGATTTTTTCTTTTTGGGCCACACATGGTGATGTTCATTGGTTACTCCTGGCTATGCACTCAGAAATGACTCCTGGCTGGCTTGGGGGACCATATGGGACATGGGGAGATCGAACCGAGGTCCGTCCTAGGTTAACGCATGCAAGGCCAATGCCCTATTGTTTGTGCCACCGCTCCCGCCCCTTGTTTGAATTTTTTAATTTATTACTATTATTGTCATTTGGGGGGGGGGCCCACACCCGGCGGTGCTCAGGGGTCACTCCTGGCTGTCTGCTCAGAAATAGCTCCTGGCAGGCACGGGGGCCCATATGGGACACCGGGATTCGAACCAACCACCTTTGGTCCTGGATCGGCTGCTTGCAAGGCAAACACCACTGTGCTATCTCTCCGGGCCCTATTGTCATTATTTTTAATCTTAGGGCACACTTGGAGACCATGCAGAGCTAAGGATCGAACCTGTACTCAATCCTTTGTGCCATCACTTCAGCTCTGGATTTCCTTTTATTTTGAGGAACCCGTGCTTGGCAGTGCTCAGAAATTATTCCTGACTGCACTCGAAAGTTACTCCTGGCTAGGAGCCAGGAGTAATCCCTGAGAATCGCCAGGTGTGACCCATAAAACAAAACAAAAAACAAAAACAAAAACAAAGAGTGAGTTACTGGAGCCGGAGAGAGAGCACAGTTTGCCTTAAAGGCAGCCAACCCAGGACATACTGGGTTCGATTCCTGGCATCTCATATGGGTCCCCGAGCCTGCCAGGAGCAATTTCTGAATGTAGAGCTAGGAGTAACCCCTGAGTGCTGCCAGATATGATGCCCCAAAAAAATTAAATAGAAAGAGTTACTCCTGGCAGTGCTTGGGGGACCATATGGGATTCAGGTGATCAAACCCTAGTTAGTCACATGCAAATCAAGTCACATGCCCTACCAACTGTACTGTATCTCTAGCTCTTAATTTGTTTTTATTTTTATTTATTTTGGGTCACACCCAGCAGCGCTCAGGGGTTACTCCTGGCTCTAGGTTCAGAAATCGCTCCTGGCAGGCTCGGGGGACCATATGGGATGCCAGGTTTCAAACCACCGTCCTTCTACATGCAAGGCAAATGCTCTACCTCCATGCTATCTCTCTGGCCCCTCCTAATTTATTTATTTCTTTATTTTCTCTAGTTGAATCCCACTTACTTTTGTATCCACATATACTTCTGATCCTATTTTATTTTATACTATTCCATGAATCAATCAAGATTTCAAGCCCTAGATTATTTGCATACTGGGTGTATCATGACATGTGCCTAAAATTGAAAAGAGAAAAAGATTTCTTTCAGTTCCTTTGAAAGCAAAAACTTCAGTTGTTGTTGTTTTGGTGGGGGCAGTTGGCAGACACACTGACCTGTAGTACCACTGATTCCTGTGGTACCAGGAATCCCACCAGGATCAGCTTTATGCAAAGAAAGCACGTTAGGGCTGGAGAGATAGCATGGAGGTAGGACTTTTGCCTTGCATGCAGAAGGACAGTGGTTCGAATCCCGGCATCCCATCCCATATGGTCTTCCGAGCCTGCCAGGAGCAATTGCCAGGAGTGTTGCCTGGTGTGACCCAAAAACAAAAACAAAAACAAAAAAGCACTTTAACCTCTGTATTTTCTCTCTAGCCTCCAAGTATTGTAAAATTCCTGAAATTTTTTGTTGGAATAAAATAAAGCAGCATTAAAAACAAGTAAGTTGGGGCCGGCGAGGTGGTGCTTGAGGTAAGGTATCGCCTTGCAAGCGCTAGCCCAGGAAAGATCGCGACCGTGGTTCGATCCCCCGGCGTCCCATATGATCCCCCCAAGCCAGGGGCAATTTCTGAACCCTTAGCCAGGAGTAACCCCTGAGCATCAGATGGGTGTGGCCCAAAAAACAAAAACAAACAAACAAACAAAAAAAAGTAAGTTAAAAAAGTGGGTATCCTAAAATGCCCAAGGGAGGCCTAGACGGATACTCACCTGTCTTGCCTGATGGTCCTGGCGCCCTCTGCTGGCCACTCATGTCGGGAAGAGACACAATGCTACTTCTGGGAGATAAAGTAAATACCTTTTCCTGAGACCCTGCAGGGGTCCTCAAACTTTTTAAACAGGAGGCCAGTTCACTGTCCCTCAGACCATTGGAGGGTCTGACTCTAGTAAAAACAAAACTTATGAACGAATTCTTATGCACACTGCATATATCTTATTTTGTAATGAAGAAATAAAACAGATACAAAAACAATATGTGGCCCGCGGGCCATAGTTTGAGGACCACTGCTTCAGGGAAAGAAAATGCTCAGAGCAAGAAGAGGGGTGTCACCTGAGCTCCTGGGGTGCAAAGAGAAGGAAATAGGGAGAAATTCTCAGAGAAGCTGGGGCTTGGATGGGAAGAACAGGAGGGGATGGACAGAGGTGGCTCTGTTTTACAAACTACGTTTAAGAGTCTATGCTAGGTTTAATGTGACCATCTTTAAATTCTTGCCCAATTTTGAACAGGAGACCCACATTTCCATTTTGCATGGCTCTCCAACTTAGTAAACTCTAACCAGTCTTTTAAAAATAAATAAGAATCAGGGGCCGAAACAATAGCACAGTGGTTAGGCCGTTTGCCTCTCATGTGGCTGATCCGAATTTGATTCTGGGCATCCTATTTGGTCCCCGGAGCCTGTCAGGAGTGATTTCTGTTTTTGTTTGTTTGTTTGTTTGTTTTGTGGGCTATATCCAGTGGCGCACAGGGTTTACTCCTGACTCTGCACTCAGAAATCACTCCTGGCAGACTCCGGGGACCATATGAATTCAGGCATCAAATCCAGGTTCATCCCAGGTCAGGAATGTGCAAGGCAAATAACCTACTTACCTCTGTGCTACAGTCCTGTCCACCAGGAGCGATTTCTGAGCACAGAGCCAGGAGTAACCCTTGAGTGCAGCCAGGTGTGGCCCAAAACCAAACCAAACCAATACAAACAAAAACCAGGACTGGAACTCAGTGGAAGAACACTTGCCTTGCAGATGTGAAGCCCTGGGTTTGAGTTCTAGCACTGCCAGTTCCACAGTCCTCCAGATACTGCTACTGGCCCTTTCCCTTCCTTTTTAGGGAAGTCTTTTTTCTTTCCCCAAAAGGGACTTTTCAGGGATCCTCATTTATGTGTGAATCACTTCCTTGTGCTGCTTCAGTTCTATCATCTCAGTAGTATAAACAATATGCAATATTTGGTTATTCTGTGTAGGAAATTTATAGAGTACCATTTTAATGGTCTGCCTTCTGTATAATACTCTTAAAAGTGATTAAGCCATGTTGTTATTCATTAATTTTGTTGCATAGCCTTATAATAAATTATTTTTCTATTCTATTGTTGAACTTTGGTGGGGGGCACACCTGGTAATGCTCAGGGCTTACTCCTGGCTTTGCACTCAGGGATCCCTCCAGGCAGTGTTCAGAGGGACTATAATATGTGCCAGGGAAATAACCTAAGTCAACCTCATACAAGGCAAGTGCCCTACCCACTGTGCTATTGCTCTAGCCTCCAATGTCGAACTTCGGAGTACTTTGTTGCCATGCACTATGGTATAACCATGTATGTATATACATATATATATATGTACACTGGTATGATATAGGAATACACATCCCCATGACTCTGTATACATATTTATGTATATGTGTGTGTGAAATTCCTAGATCATAGAGCATGGGTATTTCCTGCGTTAATGTCAAACTATTTTCTACCTATTTACGTTTTTTGTTTGTTTATTTTTTGTTTTTTTTTTGGCCACACCCAGTGATGCTCAGGGGTTACTCCTGTCTATGCACTCAGAAATTGCTCCTGGCTTGGGGGACCATATGAAATACCGGGGATGAACTCAAGTTCATCCTGGGTCAGCCGCATGCATGCAAGGCTGTGCTATCGCTCTGGCCCCCATATTTACATTCTTGCAAAAATTCACATTATTCTATGTTCCTTTTATTTTTTTTTTTGTTTGTTTCTTATTGGTTTGCTTATTTTGATGCCGAGATTAAACCCAGGACCTTATTTATACCTATTAAGCATATGCTCTTACCTAGCTCCATGTTCTATACTCTTGCTGACATTCTACATTTCTACATTGTTGATGAGTGTATCTTAGTATCTCGTGCCTTTTTCTTTTCTTTTCTTTCTTTCTTTATTTATTTATTTATTTATTTATTTATTTATTTATTTATTTATTTGGATTTTGGGTCACACCAGAAATGCTCAGGAGTTACTCCTGGCTCTGTGCTCAGAAATCACTCTTGGCAGGCTTGGGGGACTGACCATATGGGATGCTGGGATTCGAATATGGGGTCCATCTGGTGTTGACCTCGTGCAAGGCAAATGCCTTACTGCTGTGCTATTGCTCTGGCTCCATCTCATGCTTTTCATTTGCTTTCTCCTGATAACTAATTATGCTTTGCTAGTTTTTGTTTTGTTTTTAGGCCATACCTGGCGGTGCTCAGGGATTACTCCTGGCTCTGCACTCTGGAATCAGTCCTGGTGGGTATAGGGGACCGTATGGAATGCCAGGGATCGAATTTGAATTAGCAGTACACAAGGCAAATTACCTATCCATTGTGCTATTACTCTGGCTCACTTTGCTCTTTTTTTTCTATCAGGATAGTATAGTACTCCCAACTCTTCCTTTTTTTTTTTTTTCCTTTTCTCTTTTTTTGACCTTTGTGTTTTTGGGACCACGCTCAGTGTAACGCAAGAGATAATTCTGGTTCTATATCCAGGAGTGACCCCTGGCAGTACTCTGGACCAAATGTGTGCCGGAATTCTAATCCAGGTCATATGGCATTCAAGTCAAATGCTTTAACCTCTGTATTATCTCTACTGCTTCCATTTATTTCTTATTGTTTTTTGTAAATTCCCTTTAGTTTTTTAGAAACAAATTATTTGTTTGTTTAGGGGGTCATACATGGCAGTGCTCAGGGGTTACTCCTGGGTCTGCATTCAGAAATTGCTCCTGGCAGGCTCAGGGGACCATATGGGAATCAAACCACAGTTCCCTGGGTTGGCTGCATGCAAGGCAAACACTTTACAGTTGTAGACATAAATTTTTTTTGTTTGTTTTTGGTTTTGGGGTCACATCCAGCAGCACTCAGGGATTACTCCTGGCTCTATGCTCAGAAGTCGCTCCTGGCAGGCTCAGGGGACCATATGGGATGCCAGGATTCGAACCACTATCTTTCTGCATGCAAGGCAAATGCTTTACCTTCATGCAGTCTCTCCGATCAGACACAAATTCTTAAACAGTTTTGCAAATATCTTCTTCTTATCTATGGATCTCCTCATCTCCTTTTCACTGCCCCCCGCAATTTTTAGAAATTTTACTTTACAAATTTTTTTCTCACTTGCTTTTGGAGTTGTTTGATAATTATCAGAATATTTCTTGTTTGTATTGTTTGGGGGTCACACTCAGTGGCGTTCAGGAGTTATTCCTGACTCTGCACTCAGAAATTACTTCTGGCAGGCTCAGGGGCCCATACAGGATGCCAGGAATCGAACATGGCTGGCCATGTGCAAGATAAACCGCCTTACCTGCTATGCTATTGTTCCAGCTCCACATTGGAATATTTCTTTTTTTTTTTTTTTTTGGTTTTTTTGGGCCACACCCGGTAACGCTCAGGGGTTACTCCTGGCTATGTGCTCAGAAGTTGCTCCTGGCTTGGGGGACCATATGGGACACCGGGGGATTGAACCACGGTCCGTCCAAGGCTAGCGCAGGCAAGGCAGGCACCTTACCTTTAGCGCCACCGCCCGGCCCCCATTGGAATATTTCAATAAAGCAAAACTTTGTTCTCCAAAAATATGTCTTTGGCACAATGTTCATTTCAGTGGAAGGCTCTGAAGGCTGGATGAAGTTGCATTCGAGAAAGACACTGGCATGGAAGAATGTCTCCCTGGAAACCTTACCTTTTTCTGCAATGAAAACAAAACCAAAAATGCATGTGCTCGCTTCATGTGCCTCCCTGATTTCCTCTAGCTGGCCTTCCCTTTCTCTTTTCCAAATGTCATCTGATTAACCAAGATTTTCATCTCTCTTTATTCCTGATTTCAAGGAACAGGACCACGATGTGCAAGGCAAATGCCCAATTCCAAGACATAGCCAGACTAAACCCAGCTTTGTAAAGATGGCATCTGAAACCATGAGGTGAGTTAGTCTTTTGTATACAGACTAACTGTAAGCCTGTATACAGAAGGCACATAATAGTACTATTTATTAGATTTCTTTGGATTTGCATTATACTGATGTTTGTTCATGTGTCCAGTCTCTAAGGAGTCAGCAGGGATGGGAGGAGGATAGTATTCCTTGTACCCTGACAGAATCACAGTGACACAGCCAGCTTCTAGAACTCTTTCATATTTTAATATTTTTCTCACCCAAAGTTGTGAGGCTACTCTCCTAGGTTGTCTTTCCAAATCTTTGTTGTTTTTCTTTTCACCGGAGAGATAGCATGGAGCTAGGGTGTTTGCCTTGCATGCAGAAGAACGGTGGTTCGAATCCCAGCATCCCACATAGTCCCCCGAGCCTGCCAGGAGCGATTTCTGAGCATAGAGAGCCAGGAGTAACCCCTGAGCACTGCAGGGTATGACCCCTCCCCCCCCCAAAAAAAAACCCTCAAATTCAGGGGTTGGAGCTATAGCACAGTGGATAGGGTGTTTGCCTAGTACGCGACTGGACAGGGTTCAATTGCTGGCATTCCATATGGTCCCCTGAGCAAGCCAGAAGTAATTTCTGAACGCAGAAACAGTAGTAATGCCCGAGTGCCACCAGGTGTGGGCCATCCCCTCCTCCAAAAGAAACTAAAATTCGGGGCCAGAGCAATGGTGCAGCGGTAGGGCGTTTGCCTTGCATGCAGCTGACCTAGAATGGACCATGGTTTGATCCCCGGGCGTCCCATAGGTTCCCCAATTCAGGAGCGATTTCTGAGTGCAGAGCCAGGAGTAATCCCTGAGCATCACAGGGTGTGATCCAAAAACAAACTAAAACAAAATAAACTAAAATTGATATGGAATTGTGGCTGTCTTCACAAAAAGTAGATTCTTTTTCCTTTATTCTGTTGTGCTGACTTTGTCCTAAATCAGCTGTTGGGTTTCCTGGACTCATTACTTTTTTTTTTTTTTTTTTTGCATGGGAATTCATGTCTCAATCACATCAGTTTTGCTCCAGCTGAATTCCTCCAGTTTAGAGTTGATAATTATCTGGCAGAGCAAGTCCTTCCACCTCTCCTGCCTGGATATTTTTTGAGGCTGGGATTGCTCATCCCCACAAACCCATTCAGATGTTGGCAGTCTGCGAGGGCGGAGGAGGACGGGTGCTCGGGGAGGGAAAGAGACAGCACTGGGCTCCTCTGTTTCCATGGCATCCTCCCAAGGGTGGGAACTATAACCACAGTGCCAATCACTCTGTGGGGAGCTGCTCATGCGTCAGCTGGCGGCTCCCTCGTCAACTTATCCTAGAGGGACAGACAGACAGCCCTCAAAACCCAGATACCGAAAACCCAAAGATGACAACCAACACTCCTTGAACAACCCCCCTCCTCCTTATCCCAGGGGCTCATAATTTCCTACAAATCACATGCACCTGGCCAGCACCCCCAAACCCTATTCGTGGCCAGTGGGACTGATCAGAGAGACTTGCTCAAGCCTGTTAGTGAACCCCACAGAGAGATAAGATCTCTGAGAGAAAAATAAAATGCCCCATCCAGAGGGTGAGATGAGAAGTCACCGCAGGACAGCCAGATGGCCATCCAGGCAGCCTAAGAACTTAAGGCAGTGGTTCTCAAATAGTGGGGTACGCCCCCCCCGGGGGGTCGCGAGGCTCCGTAAAGGGGGGCACGTTTGACCTCGGCAAACACTGTCCTAACAAGCTAAGCCCCGTGTTTTTGTCTCTGTATGTCTCGAGCTGAGAGTTCTGTGTCCTGCTTCCAACCCCGCTTCAAAAAGCTACGCATTGCAAAACGTGCTCATTGTAGCCATGAATCCAGACATCAGCTGATTAAAAAATCAGCTCAAATTATTGTATATATTTTTGTTTTGCAGGTTAAAGTTTTTTTTTAAATAAAGAAACTATTTACAGTCAGTGGGGGGCGCGAAAAATGTTTTCTTCTTCCTGGGGGGGGGGGGCGTGACAAAAGAATTGAGAAGCAGTGACTTCAGGGAAATTTTGTTTTTAGGAGAAAAAAACACAGACAAGCATCAGTTTGATTTCATAGCAGACAGCCTGAAGGGACTCCCAAGTGCACAAACCCACCGCACCCCTAAACTCCCCTTGCTTCCCAGCCTGGGTTTAAATCCTCTGGCCGGGAGTGGGGGGGGGGTCCCCCCTGGGAATTGCATTCAAGCGGGTCATTGCATTCATTCGTGGCTCGGCTTGGGAGCAGACACTGAGCGCCAAGGGGAGCGCTTGAACCAATCGGAAAAAGGATTCCCCGCTGTTTTCGGGGTGTGTAAGTGTGCGTGCAGAGTCCAAGGGACCCGAAAAGCGCCTGCAGCTGGCTTCCCAGGGATCCCCAGAGGTTTGGGGGGGGGACCCCCAAGAGCACTGCACCAGGCCCCAACACAACACCCCAACAAGTGTCTTCCGGCTTCCAACTCGGGCCCGCGCATGCGCCGTGCGCGCCCCGGACAGCAAAGCGAAGCGAAGCGAAGCCAAGCCGAGCTGTGGCGCGCGGGGGTCCCCTGGTCAGCCGGGCGAGGGGTGCGTGAGCGAGCGTGTGCGAGCACGGAGGGCCAAGCCAGGGGGTGTCTGCTGCGGGCGGGCAAGGCCGTCCTCAAAACGGGGCGCGCCAAAAGGCTTAGTGAGGTCCCACCGAGATTTGAACTCGGATCGCTGGATTCAAAGTCCAGAGTGCTAACCATTACACCATGGGACCCGCTGGCAGCTTGAGGCGGCCGCGAGTCCTCTCAAAGCCGCGCGGCGGACGGCGGGCGGGAGGAGGGAGGCGCTGTTGGCGAGGCGCGAGCGAGTGGCGGCCCAGGGAGCTCCCCTTTGGGCTGGGGGAGCCCCCCAAGTCAGCCAGTCAGCCAGCCCGTCAGTCAGTCTGTCAGTCAGCCAGCAACAGCTTCTCCTCTTCCCGCCTTCCCCGCCGCTCTCGCTCCACGGGGGGGTCGCGACCCCCGACACGCG
This sequence comes from Suncus etruscus, assembly GCF_024139225.1. Lineage (NCBI taxonomy): Eukaryota > Metazoa > Chordata > Mammalia > Eulipotyphla > Soricidae > Suncus > Suncus etruscus. The sequence goes on from NC_064848.1 coordinate 183,979,377, forward strand.
CCTCGCATCCGGGGCCCGCTGGAGGTCCACCTCGTCCCCCGGGCCACAAGAGGGCGGTCCGCGCGCCGGGGTGGGCTTAGGGGGGCTCGGGAAGGCAGATTCCGCCTCCTTGGCTTCTCGTACTGGGCGCTTTTTTGTTTCTCTCCGTGCCCATCGCGAGACCCTCTCGGAGGCCACTCGGGCCCTGCGGGGGAGGGAAAAGGGGCGGGGCGGCACGTGCAGAGGACGGCGGTTCAAGGCCCCGGCCCGGACCGGGACTGCTGGGGGAGGAGGGTTCTCCCCCCCGCCCCCGCCCCGCCCCCCACAAACACACACTCACGTGGCTGGAACCCGGGAGACACGTGCGGGGGAGGTTGTGCGCTGGATGGCTGGCTGGCTGGATGGATGATGGATGGATGGATGCTGTCTCTGCACAGACTGTGATCCAGTGATCCAGTGCCAGCAAGGGCTTCCTGGGAAGTGCTCAGCGATGCTGGGCAGAATGACCGGACCTGAGCATGGGCTGAAAGTGAATGCAATAAGTATTGGCGATGTCTAGCCAATATTGGGAGGGGACTTTAAATCCTTGTGCAGTTTTACTGAACTTAAATATATATATATATATATATATATATATATATATATATATATATATATATATATACACTATATATATACAGGGACTATATATAATATATAGTTTATATAAATATAAAATATATTTAATATATTAAATACTTGTGCAGTTCTACTGGACTTAAATATATATACAAACACTGTATATGTATATACATGTATATATATATATATATATATATATATACAGGGGCTGAAGCGATAATACAGCAGGTAAGGAGGGTACTTGCCTTGCACGCGGTCAACCTAGGTTCCATCCCTGGCATCCCATATGATCCCCTGAGGCTGCCAGGAGTAACTCCTGAGCACCGCCAGGTGTGCCCCTCACGCCCCCAAAAAAGATATGCATGACTAAATGAACCCGAAGGCAAAAACAATGACCCAAAAATATGCATAACAAAATTCTACTTAAATTTAAAATACCCATATAGAGGCCAGAGAGCACAGAGGCTAGGGCACTTGCCCTGTGTGTGGCCGGCCTGGGTTCGATCCCGGCAACCCATCTGGGTCCCTTAAGCACTATCCGGAGAGATTCCTGAGTGTAGAGTCAGAAGTAATCCCTGAGCATCACTGGGGGTGACCAATAACTAAAATAAATAGTTCTACTCTGCTCTCCTCTCCTCTCCCCTCCCCTCCCAAAAAGAAATAAAACAAGAAAAAAACTAAAATAAATAAAATATTTACATAAAGCTACATAATGAACATTTGCACTTATTTACCCCAGAACACTTGACTCGGTTTTTGAAGAATTTAGAAGTGTGTAGGGTAGGATGACAATCAGTCCGGATCCCAAAACCTGGCAGCCAAAATGAAGGTGCTGGCCAACTGGACTTAGAATCTAAAGTGGTTAATGTCCAAAGAAACTTGTTCTTTTATTTACTTACTTATCTATTTATTTATTTATTTTAGAAACTTGTCCTTTTTTTAGGGGGGGGGGTCACACCTAGCAGGGCTCAGAGGTTACTACTGGCTCTATGCTCAGAAATCGCTCCTGGCATGCTCGGGGGTCCATAAGAGTTGCCGGGATTCGAACCACTGTCCTTCTGCATCTAAGGCAAACGCCTTACCACTGTGCTATCTCTCCGGCCCTAGAAACTTAATTTTTGCTGCTAGTGGCAGTGATGGCTGCTAGGCCATGTTTTGGATCCTGACCTCAGCCAGTTCTTGACTGCCTCCTTCCTTCACTCTCACTCTTTTTACTTGGCTTTCCCTCTAGTGCTATGAACTACCTCATATCAGCTTCTTCCTGTAAATCTACTTTCTGTTCCAGTACCAAGTCCATTTTTTCTTCTTGTTTCTGGGGGTGGGGAGGGTGTTACACCCAGCAACTCTCAGGGGTTACTCCTGGCCCTGCTCAGAAGTCAGTTCAGCAAGCTTCAGGGACCATATGGGATGCTGGGGATCAAACCTGGGACCATCCCTGGTAGGCCACGTGCAAGGTAAATGTCCTACCCACTGTGTTATTGTTCCAGCCCCACCACCAAGTCCATTTCTGTGGCAATTTGTTTATCCCAGACCCACAAAACAACTTGCTGATGACAGTGATTTTAGGAATGTATTTATGAAGACCCATTTTCCTAGTCACTGGAAAAAAAAATTTTAACTCTTGTATGTTGTTAGAAGAACCTTGAAAGTTTCTGTATCTTGAGAAATGGATTAAACTTTCCTTGTGCTTAACTCTAAAGGCAGGGATGACAGTATAAATCAAGGCCACATCTCTGGATCTCAGTGTTCCAGTTGTTTCCTTTCACAGGGGGAGCCGTACCAACAAGAGTGTCTTGAAATTGGTTTTTCAAAAGCAATCCTAAAGTGTCATAATTAAATCCTTTGAAAATGTTGGAGGTGGGGCCGGGCGGTGGCGCTAAAGGTAAGGTGCCTGCCTTGCCTGCGCTAGCCCTTGGACGGACCGCGGTTCGATCCCCCGGTGTCCCATATGGTCCCCCAAGCCAGGAGCAACTTCTGAGCACATAGCCAGGAGTAACCCCTGAGTGTCACCGGGTGTGGCCCAAAAACCAAAAAAAAAAAAAAAAGAAAAAAAGAAAATGTTGGAGGGAGATTGTTCTTTCCGTCCAGAGTAAAAGAGCCTTTAGCTGTGTATTTCACTCCCATACCACGACAGACTTAGGGCTGACCTGTTGACAGCATATTCAGGAAAGTTCATAGAGGCCAAGAGATAAGAGAAGAGGGTTAATAGGAGTCTAGTGGTAGGGTGATTATATTTCTTATACCTGACACAGGTTTAGTCCCCAGCATCCCATATGGTTCCCACAACTTGCTAAGAGTAATTCCTGAGTGATCACTGAGGATGAAAGAGAGAAAGACAGAAGCTGGAACGATAGCACAGCTAGTGGGGCATTTGCCTCTCATGTGTTGACTTAGGTTTGACCCCCAACATCCTATATGGTCCCCCAATCCTGCCAGGAGCAATTTCTGAGCAAAGAGCCAGGAATAACCCTTGAGTTCACTGGGTGTGCCCCCCCAAAAAAGGTAAGATTTTAAAAGTGATTGAATAGACATATACATTGGGAAAGAATTCCTCCCATTATAGTTGATTGATACATCCATCATTTCACCTGTTTTAACTTTGTTAGTGTTGAGAACATTTAAGGTCTGCTCTATTGGGCTGGAGTGATAGGACAGCAGAACATAGGCAGACAGATAGAACATCTGCCTTGCACATGTTCAACACTAGATGGACCCTGGTTCGATTCCCGGCATTCATATGTTCCCCTGAGATGCCAGGTGCGACTTCTGAGTGCTTAGCCAGGAGTAACCCCTGAGTGTAGAAAGACAGAGACAGACAAAGACAGAAATCTATGATTAGAGACTTCTAAGATATTGTTTCTTTCAGCTTCCCTGTACACCTGTAAAAGAAGAGCAGAGGAGCCGTGAGTGTCATGATGCTTTGAGTAAAGCTCTCTCGAGGTTGTGCCCTTGCCATTTGGTGCCATCTGCACCTATTTCTTCCACCCCCAACTACTTCAAATCAATGGTGAAAACCTCATGTGCAGGTGACAGTGATACAGCCCTCCCCTCAATCACTTCTCTCTGGCTCCCTCTCTGGAACTCCCCTAACCCCTGCCCAGTACCCCGCTGCTTTGATGGGGAACCTGGAGGTTTCCTTTTGGTTTTCTGAATATGTATTTTTGTTTTTTTTTTCTCCAATGCTGCATCTTGAAAAATGGATGAAACTCTCTTTGTGCTTCACTCTGTGAAACGCAGGAGCAATAGTATTAATTCATTTTCTCTATAAAAATCACTTTCTCTCTCTAAAATATTTCTCTTTTCTGATAATCAGGGTAACACATTTATTATGGTGAATGGAGAAAATACAGAAATGTCAAAAGAAGTTTCAGTAATAACTGCAATCCTAGCATTCTGTTTTGTAATCCCCTACTCCACAATTTGATACATGTGATCCTTTTCTTTAGTTTGGTGGGGTTCCCATTTCTTTTTCTATCTCTCCTCGTTTCTTGTATTTGATAAATAAATCTATTTTATTAAAAAAAAAAGCCCTGGGGCTGGGAGAGAGCACAGCAGTAGGGCATTTGCCTTGCACGCAGCCAACCCAGGACGGATGGTGGTTTGAATCCGGGCATTTCATATGGTCCCCCGAGCCTGCCAGGAGCGATCTCTGAGCACAGAACCAGGAATAAACCCTGAGCACCCCTGGGTGTGATGTGATCCAAAAACAGAAAAAAAAAAAAAAAAAAAAAAAGGAAAGAAAAGAAAACTGTGCAATCCCAACAAGCAATATAACATTTGATTTGTTTGTTTGTTTCTGTTTTTGGACCACACACAGCTGTGCTCAGGGGTTACTCCTGGCTCTGCACTCAGGAATTACTATATATATATATTTTTTTGGTTTTTGGGCCACACCCGGTGACGCTCAGGGGTTACTCCTGGCTATGTGCTCAGAAGTCGCTCCTGGCTTGGGGGACCATATGGGACGCCGGGGGATCGAACCGTGGTCCGTCCTAGGCTAGCGCAGGCAAGGCAGGCACCTTACCTCTAGAGCCACCGCCCGGCCCTACTATATTTTTTGTACCACAAGATGCACTTCTTCCCCACAAAAAAAAGATGGGGGAAAATGTCTGTGTGTCTTATGAAGCGAATGCCTTCTGGAGCTGAAGCCTGAGTGCAGGGGAGGAGAGCATATACCAACCACTTGACATCTGCAGTGTTACACTCCCTTTATTGCACAGACATACCACATAGCACGAGCAATCAGGTCAATGCACTTTTACTGTCACATATAGAGCTTTCATTTAAGACTATTTGATCACTACTGTGACGTTATATTTAATATTGACCAAAAAAGTACTTAAAATATCTTTTTATTTTTTTAGGGGCCGGCGCGGTGGCGCTAGAGGTAAGGTGTCTGCCTTGCCAGCGCTAGCCTAGGACAGACTGCGGTTTGATCCCCCAGAGTCCCATATGGTTCCCCCCAAGCCAGGAGTGACTTCTGAGCGTATAGCCAGGAGTAACCCCTGAGTGTCACCAGGTGTGGCCCCAAAACAAAAACAAACAAAAAGAATAAAAATATTTTTTTCTTTTTTTTTTTGTTTTTTTGTTTTTGGGTCACACTCATGGGCCGCTCGAGGGTTACTCCTGGCTCTGCACTAGAAATCGCTCCGCTCCTGGCAGGCTTGGGGGACCATATGGGATGCCGGGATTCGAACCATCATCTGTCCTGGGTCAGCTGAGTTCAAGGCAAATGACCTACAGCTGTGCTATAACTCCGGTGCTGTTTTTTTATTTCCTGATGTTAAAAAAAAGTTAGGGGCCCGGAGAGATAGCACAGCGGCGTTTGCCTTGCAAGCAGCCGATCCAGGACCAAAGGTGGTTGGTTCGAATCCCGGTGTCCCATATGGTCCCCCGTGCCTGCCAGGAGCTATTTCTGAGCAGACAGCCAGGAGGAACCCCTGAGCACTGCCGGGTGTGGCCCAAAAACCAAAAAAAAAAAAAAAAAAAGTTAGGTAAATGTGTTTAAAGAGCTGTGGACTGTCGTATTGTAAATATAATTGGGCCTCACAGGTTGGTTGTTCCAGCTGCCATCTCCTAACAGCGTCTTGTGTTTCTTGTTTTTCTAGTCTAAAAACTATGTGTGCCTTATGGTCAGGTGTTTTTTTTTTTTTTTTGGGGGGGGTCAGGTGGGTTTTATGGAGCGAAAAATACAGTACTCCTGGTGATGCTCAGGGGAACATAGGGGATACACTCAGGAGTCACTCCTGAAGGGCATATGGGACCACATGAGATGCTGGGGATTGAACTCAGGCCAGCCATGTGCAAAGCAAGTACCCCAGCCACTGTACTGTCTCTCCAGTCCTTTTTCACTTTTTATTCATTTACTTTTGATTTTGGGGCCACACCTGGAGGTGCTCAGAGGTTACTCCTGGCTTTGCGTTCAGAAATTGCCCCTGGCAGGCTCAGGGAACCATATGAGATGCTGGAGAACGAACCTGGGTTCATCCCGGGTTGGCCACATATAAGGCAAATGCCCTACTGCTGTGCTATCACTCTGGCCCCCCTCTTTCACTTTTTTTTTCTTTTGGGGCCACGACACTCAGGGATTACTCCTGGCTATGCAGTCAGAAATAGCTCCTGGCTTGGAGGACTTTATGAGACGACACCAGGGGATCGAACCGTGGTCTGTCCTAGGTTAGTGCGTGCAAGGCAAATGCCCTGCCACTTTCGCCACTGCTCCGGCCCCAGCACTCTTTCACCTTTTTTTTCCTCTTTCACTTTTTAAAGATGCACTTTCACATAGTCTCACTGTGCATGAGACATTTCATATTCTCTTTTTGTTCTTACAATAGAACATTACTTAAAATTTTTATTTAAAAACATTAATGAGAAGGATGGAGAGATAATACAGGGGGTAAGGCAATTTTTTGCATATGACTGACCCTGGTTGAGTCCCTGGCACCACATATTATGGTCCTGAGTACTGCCAGGAGCTCAGAGCCATGAATAATTCTTGAGCACTGCTAGATGTGACCCAAATAACTCCCACTGCTGAATTAAAAATACATAACTGGGTAATACACAAGCATGACACAAAGTTAAGAAGGCATAAAAGGAAATACACGGATAGATAATACTTCCTTACTATAATTTCCTGTTCACAGAGGCTTTAGGGGGGAGGTTTGAGCCACACTTGGTGATGCTCAGGGGTTACTCCTGGCTCTGCACTCAGAAATCACTTCTGGCAGCCTCGGGGGACCATCTGGGATGCCAGGGATTGAATCCAGGTCGGTCCCAGGACGGCAGTCTGCAAGGTAAATGCCCTACTGCTGTGCTATCACTCTGGCCACTAGAGATATATTCTTTTGTTTTGTTTTGTTTTGGTTTTCGGGCCACACCCGGCAGTGCTCAGGGGTTACTCCTGGCTGTCTGTTCAGAAATAGCTCCTGGCAGGCACGGGGGACTATATGGGACACCGGAATTCGAACCAACCACCTTAGGTCCTGGATCGGCTGCTTGCAAGGCAAGCACCACTGTGCTATCTCTCCTGAGATATATTCTTTTTATTTGTTTTTGTTTGTTTTGTTTTGGGACCATACCCAGCAGTGTTCAGGTGTTACTTTTGGCTCTGCATTCATAAATCACTCCTGGCAACCCGGAAACCATATGGGATGCAAAGGATCAAACCCGGGTTGACTGCATGCAAGCAAACACTCTCCCTACCTGCTATACTATTGCTCCAGTCCTGAGATATATTCTTTTTATATAAATATATACATATTCATGCTCTTTAAAAACATTAACTCTTCCATTAACTCTTCTGTCCTTGAATTATTTGTTTGGTTTGTATTTTACCCAATGAGGCTCAGGGTTTACTCCTGACTCTGTGCTCAGGGATTACTGCTTATCATGCTCGGGGACCCATATGAAGTGGCAAAAATCAAACTCAGGGGCCGGAGAGATAGCATGGAGATAAACGTTTGCCTTGATGCAGAAGGACAGTGGTTTGAATCCCGGCATCCCATATGGTCCCCTGAGCCTGTCAGGAGCGATTTCTGAGCGTAGAGCCAAGAGTAACCCCTGAGCGCTGCTGGGTGTGACCCAAAAAACAAAACAAAACAAAAACAAAACAAAAAAAAGAATCAAACTCAGGTTAGATGCAAGTGCTTTGCCCACTGTGCTATCTCCTCGGTCCTACACATTGTTTCATTTTCTTATAATCATATCTTGCAAACTGTTTTATGTCAATACATATAAAATATTGCTCATTCTTGGGTTGGGGTAATAGTATAGTGGCTAAGGTGTTGCATATGGACAACTCAGATTTAATTCCCGACATCCCATATGGTCCCTCATGCCTACCAGGACTTATTTATTTCTTTTCTTTTCTTTTCTTTTCTTTTCTTTTCTTTCTTTCTTTCTTTCTTTCTTTCTTTCTTTCTTTCTTTCTTTCTTTCTTTCTTTCTTTCTTTCTTTCTTTCTTTCTTTTCTTTCTTTCTTTCTTTCTTTCTTTTCTTTCTTCCTTCCTTTCTTTCTTTCTTTCTTCCTTTCTTTCTTCCTTCCTTCCTTCCCTTTCTTCCTTCCTTCCTTCCTTCCTTCCTTCTTTCTTTCTTTCTTTCTTTCTTTCTTTCTTTCTTTCTTTCTTTCTTCTTTCTTTCTTTCTTTCTTTCTTTCTTTCTTTCTTTCTTTCTCTTTCTTTCTTTCTTTCTTTCTCTCTTTTTCTTTCTTCTTTCTTTCTTTCTTTCTTTCTTTCTTTCTCTCTCTCTTTCTCTCTCTCTCTCTTTCTTTTTATTTCTTTCTTTCTTTCTTTCTTTCTTTATTTCTTTATTTATATCTTTATTTCTTTCTTTATTTCTTTCTTTCTTTCTTTCTTTCTTTCTTTCTTTCTTTCTTTCTCTCTCTTTCTCTCTCTCTCTTTCTTTTTTTCTTCCTTCCTTCCTTCCTTTCTTTTTGGTTTTTGGGCCACACCCGTTTGACGCTCAGGGGTTACTCCTGGCTATGTGCTCAGAAATCGCCCCTGGCTTGGGGGGACCATATGGGACGCCGGGGGATCGAACCGCGGTCCTTCCTTGGCTAGCGCTTGCAAGGCAGACACCTTACCTCCAGCGCCACCTACCCGGCCCCTCTTTCTTTTCTTTCTTTCTTTCTTTCTTTCTTTCTTTCTTTCTTTCTTTCTTTCTTTCTTTCTTTCTTTCTTTCTTTCTTTCTTTCTTTCTTTCTTTCTTTCTTCTTTCTTTCTTTCTTCCTTCCTTTCTTTCTTCCTTCCTTCCTTCCTTCCCTTTCTTCCTTCCTTCCTTCCTTCCTTCCTTCTTTCTTTCTTTCTTTCTTTCTTTCTCTTTCTTTCTTTCTTTCTTTCTTTCTTTCTTTCTTTCTTTCTTTCTTTCTTTCTTTCTTTCTTTCTTTCTCTCTTTTTCTTTCTTTCTTTCTTCTTTCTTTCTTCTTTCTTTCTTTCTTTCTTTCTTTCTTTCTTTCTTCTTTCTTTCTCTCTTTCTTTCTTTCTTTCTTTCTTTCTTTCTTTCTTTCTTTCTTTCTTTCTTTCTTTCTTCTTTCTTTCTTCTTTCCTTCCTTCCTTCCTTCCTTCCTTCCTTCCTTCCTTTCTTTCGTTCTCTCTCTTCCCTCCTTCCTTCCTTCCTTCTTTCTTTCTTTCTTTCTTTCTTCTTTCTTTCTTTCTTTCTTTCTTTCTTCTTTCTTTCTTTCTTTCTTTCTTTCTTTTCTTTCTTTTTCCCTTTCTTTCTTTCATTCTTTCTTTTCTCTCTTTCTCTTTCCTTCCCTTCCTTCTTTCCTTTCTTCTTCCTTCCCTCCTTCCTCCCTCCTTCCTTCCTTCCTTTCCTTCCTCCCTCCCTCCTTCCTTCCTTCCCTCCCTTCCTTCCTTCCCTCCCTCCCTTCTCTCCCTTCCCTCCCTCCCTCCCTCCCTCCCTCCCTCTCTTCCTTCCTTCCTTCCTTCCTTCCTTCCTTCCTTCCTTCCTTCCTTCCTTCCTTCCTTCCTTCCTTCCTTCCTTCCTTCCTTCCTTTTCTTTGGTTTTTGGGTCACACCTGGCAGCATTCAGTGGTTACTCCTGGCTGTACACTCAGAAATTGTTCCTGGCAGGCTCGGGGGGACCATATGGGATGCTGGGATTAGAACCCCCATCCTCCTGCGTGCAAGGCAAACACCTTACCTCCATGCTCTCTCTCTGGCCCCTGATTTCTTTGTTTGGGCCTCACCCGGCAGCACTCCTGGCTCTGCACTCAGAAATTGCTACTGGCAGACTCAGGGGACCATGTGGGATGCTGGGATTGAACGCAGGTCCATCCCGGATCAGCCACGTGCAAGGCAAGTGCCCTACCGCTGTGCTATCTCTTCTTCCCACCAGGAGTGATTTCTGAGAGCAGAGCCAGGAGTAACCTTTGAGCGCTGTTGAGTGTGGCTCCAACTCCCTCAAATAAATTAGTTAAAATATATACAAATTTTTCATTCTTTTTTTGGGGGGGGGGTTACACCTGGTGGTGCTTAGGGCTTTCTCCTTGCTTTGTGCTCAAGGAACACTCCTGGCAGGACGTGGGTGATCATAGGTGGTGCCAGGATAGAAACCAGGTCAGCCACATGCTAAGCAAGAGCCCTACCCACTCACTGTCCTATCTCTCCAGCCCTAGCTCATTCTTTTTGTGTTATTTTTAGCTTTTTTTTTTTTTTTTTTTTTTTTTGGTTTTTGGGCCATACCCGGTGGTGCTCAGGGGTTATTCCTGGCTGTCTCCTCAGAAATAGCTCCTGGCAGGCACGGGGGACCATATGGGACACCAGGATTTGAACCAACCACCTTTGGTGCTGGATCAGCTGCTTGCAAGGCAAACACCGCTGTGCTACTCTCCGGGCCCTATTTTTAGCTCTTATTGCAGAAAACAAAATGCGTGGGGCCAGAGAGATAGCATGGAGGTAAGGCATTTACCTTGTATGTAGAAGGACGGTGGTTCGAATCCCGGCATCCCATATGGTTCCTCCGAGTCTGTCAGGAGCAATTTCTGAGCGTAGAGCCAGGAGTAACCCCTGAGCACTGCCAGGTGTGACCCAAAAGTCCCCCCACCAAAAAAAAAAAAAAAGAAAAAAGAAAACAAAATGCACAAGTCCTAAGGGAAGCAATCAATTTTTTTTTTATAAATGTATAAACCTATGTCATACTTTTATGGGATGGAGAGTGAGAACTGGAAGCCCATAAAATTGTCTCAATTTGTTCTGAAATTTAGAGCTTAGCAGATATTACCCATGGACCTTGCTATCCTGGGAGGATAAATACCTTTGTCACTCATTTGGTGTAGGCTGATTGAGTCTGAAATTCAAGGCCGGATGAAGGCTTTTGGGCTGTTATTGTCTGTGACCTACTTTTTGTGTCCAAACCACCCCAGGAGAAAACCTCTCCATGCCTTTCTGTTTAGAAAATAAGCAGGCCTATAGAGTGTTGTATTATAAGTATTGTTGTATTATAAGTGTTGTATTATAAGTGTGTGTCCTTCACACACACACACATCAGTATTGTTTTATTACTGAGTACAATCTATTTATGTGCCAGAGTGTGTTGTTCTGTGCGCCCAACTGATCGTCATTTGCATTGCTTCTAGTTTGGTTCTTTTTTGTTGTTGTTTCTTTGTTTTGTTTTTTGGGGGAGGCGACACCCAGTGATGCTCAGGGATAATTCCTGGCTATGAACTCAGAAATCACTCCTGGCTTGGGGGACCATATGAGACGCTTGAGGATCAAACGAGGTCCACCTTAGGTCAGCATGTGCAAAGCAAATGTCTTACAGCTTGCACCATCACTCCGACCCCTCTAGTTTGGTGCTTAGAGAAACAAACCTACTATGATTATTATTTTTTTTTTTTTGGTTTTTGGGCCACACCCGTTTGACGCTCAGGGGTTACTCCTGGCTATGTGCTCAGAAATCGCCCCTGGCTTGGGGGGACCATATGGGACGCCGGGGGATCGAACCGTGGTCCTTCCTTGGCTAGCGCTTGCAAGGCAGACACCTTACCTCCAGCACCACCTACCCGGCCCCTACTATGATTATTTTTGTACAAAACTTTCTAGCCTGGGATATATTCTTGGGGATGGACTTGCCGGCACATAGGGTAAGTGTACCTTGAAGCTTATGGGAACTGCCAAACAGCTTCCCAAAGTGGTTGTACTATTTTATACTCCCACCAGGAGTGATATGAGAGAGTTCCAGTTGCTTCACATTTTAGTTAATAGGCGGTATTATTAGTCTTTTAAATTTAGCCATTCTAGTGGGCGTATAATGATCTCTCCTTGTGGTTTTTAATTTGCATTTCTCTAATGGTTAATGGGGTTGAACATCTTTTTTTTTTTTTTACAAGCTCACTAGCCATTTGAATAGCTCTTTTTTTCTTCCTAATTTAAAACTTGTCTTCATCTTATTGATTTGTAGAAATTCTTTATCTGAGATAAACATCCTTTGCCAAATAATCTGTGTCGCAGATATTTGCTTCTAACAATTATCTAACTTGTCTTTCTCCCTTCGTATATATGTGAAGTGTGTGTGTGTGTGTGTGTGTGTGTGTGTGTGTGTGTGTGAGAGAGAGAGAGAGAGAGAGAGAGAGAGAGAGAGAGAGAGTGAGAGAGAGAAGAGGGCTCTATATATGCATTCCATCACTGAGATCACTGACATACATCCCCCATTTTTTTTGTTTTAAGTCACATCCAGCAGTGTTCAGGCCTTACTCCTCACTCTGCATCAGAGAACATTCCTAGTAGACTCAAAAGGATCATAAGGGATGCCGGAAAACAAACCAGGGTTGTGCCGGCCAGCACTTCAGTTTATTCGTGGTCGTGGAAAGGGTCTGCACCTGTAAGAGAAATGGGTGGGAAAAAGGGGACCACCAAGGATTCTGATTATGGCGTCAATTTATTTTTGAAATGCCATGACTTATACAGTTTTTACACAAAGCGAGGAGGGGACAATGCAAACATTTGTCAAGCATGCAGTTCAAAAGGTTTGGCATGTGCCTGTTAATTTGATACAAGTTTCTTGAGGAACATCCTATTATCACACCAAATGCTCTATCTATAGGTCTGAGTTTCCTGAGCCAGAAGAGTGTGACCTTATGGTTCTTTTGATCTGCGTCAACTCATGGCCAGTTGGCACGTACACAATGTATAGCTCAATTAAAGGACAGGCCTGTTAGAAAATGGCAGTTTGCTACAAGATGGCTGTGCTTAAGCTAAGACTGTGAGGGAGAATCTGGCTCCCTACACAGGGTCAGCAAGGAAAATTCCTTACCCACTGTGATATAGATCTAGCCCTCTTTTTTTCTTAATAATAATGTCCTTTGTTTAACACAAGGTTTTGATTTTTGTCAAGTAAAATTTTACTTGGTTTATCTATATAACCAATACCTTCTGAAATGTCCACGTGCAGAAAGCTGGAGTCTGACTTTCCATGTACACAAGGTGGAAGAGACATAACATTTACATAGAATTCTCTATTTCATAATAAAATTTTATCTCGTTGTAAAAAAAATTTGTTTTGGCAGGGGGTGGGGGGAGCAGCTTGGGTGTTGTATTAAATAATTAATGATGGGGCTGGATGGCGGTGGATTTCTCTCCGTGCCATCCCAGGCCACGTGGCTCTGCAACCTCCATGCAGTCGGTGAGTTCCAGGCCCAGGTGAAATCACTCACTCACAGTCAGTCGTCAGGAAGCATTAACTTTATTCAAGCCCTAGCCACCACGTGTGTGTGGCCTATTCATAACCTTTCAAGCACAGCAATATTTTGCTAGCCCTGCATCTTATTTCCTGTTAGCCATCTTCCCTTTGGGCTCCATGCTGGTCAAAGACCAGAACACAGAAACCCAGAAGCCAGAGCGCACAGCAGCGCAGAAAGGGCAAAGAGCCAAAAGGGCAAAAAGCCAAAAGTCCAGAATTCCCTTGGTCCAAGCCTTATCTAACATTTCCCAGACCCCTCCCAGGAATGGGAGGGGCTCGCAGGTAAAGTTACACCTACTATCCGGTTCCCAAGACCCCTCCCAGAAATGGGTGGGTCTCAGGGTTTAAGATAGGTACACCCACACTTGGGTTCAGAGTAGAAGGACGAGATCACACAACTGGAATAAAGGGTTCTTTTTATTGGAGGGTCACACCCGATGGCATTCAGGAGTTGCTCCTAGCTCTGGCTCTGCGCTCATAAATTGTTCCTGGCATGGGGGACCATGCTGGAATTTGAACCACCATCCATCCTGAATCAGCAGCGTGTAGGGCAAATGCCCTACCACTGTGCTATCTGTCCGGTCCCTGGAATAAAGTTTGATAATACTTTGTCTGCTAATAAAAAGCCCACACTGACCAGCCAGGGCCACATCCCTAACGAGATGAGCCCTGCTCAAGGTCATGGGGAAGATTATATAGGGAAAGGACATAGAGAAGTTCCAGCTTTCTGGTGATCTTTAAAATGATTGGCTATTGTCTAGGGGTATCTGCCTACTGCTCCCTTGTCCTTCCCTGATAGGCTACCTTGTACGGACAGGTAGCTTGAGATGGTGCCTATGAAAATAGGCTTCTGAAAACCTAGCATGTGGCTCACACCATGTGGGATGCTGGGATTCCAAACAGGACCCAGTTTATGCCAATCACCAACCTCCTACTTGGAGGACACACTGGGAGATGCTCAGGGCTTACTCCTGGCAGTGCTCAGGGAAATTGGACCATGCTGGGAGTTGAACCTGGGTCATCTGTGTGCAAAGTAAACCTGCTGTACTATTGCTCTGTTGCATATAAGCCCTGAATGGGACTGGATGGAGGTGGATGGATAGAGGGGCCTTTCTCCTCCAGCCCAGGACACGTGTCTGCAACCCCCTCCAGCTGGCAGGTCTGCAGCTTCATGATTGGTGAGGAAAATGATCCACAGACAGGTTTCAGGAAACATTAACTTTATTCATGCCCTGGCCAACATGTGTGTGGCCTATCATAACCTTTTACACTGGATCCCTATTCAGCCCTGCATTATACCTTGTCTTTCAGCCATCTCTCCTGATGCTTTCTCTCTCAATCCTTTTATCCTCTCTGCCCCCAGGTCAAACCTTTTGTTACCCACCAAAGACCCCTCCCAGAAATGGGCAGGTCTTATTAGCAGGTAAGGTTACAGGAAGAATGGGGAATGGGGTAACATTGCTCCAGCCCATACTTGGGAAGATTTTTGTTTTTTGAGCAACACCTGGCAGTGCTCAGGCACAACTTCTGGTTCTGCACTCAAAAAAAAATCATTCCTGCCGCTTGGAAGGCTCCAGGAACCATATGTGATGGGGGGGGGGAGGGGTGAAATCAAGGTCAGCGGCACGCAAAACAAATGCCATACCCATTGTGCTATAACTCTGGCTCCCTACTTGGGGAGATTTTAAACATTATCTACCCCTAAAGAGAGAACATCTGATGGCAACCGCTCTGTTCTTTATACAACTGTTTGGAATAACCTCAAGGCAAAGGCCATGTAACTGGAAAAAGATAGGCCAGAAGCTGAGACCTGAGGATTTCCAGAACGGATTTCCCAGTCTTAAACACTAATGTCTAGACAAGAGGTTCAAGTTATCTGAAACTTATTGGAAAGGATAGAAAACCTACAATTTTCACAAACTGTCCATGAGGTCTCACTGGCAATTCCATGTCCTTAAAACTCCTGGTAAGAACTAGTGAATTTAATTCTTGCAACCAAACTACTGAACACCAGGGATGGGAAATAGCAGTGGAAGGCTTGGTATGAACCAACTGCCAGTGCCTACACAGATTTGTGGTGCTAGAGAACAAACCCAAAGGCTCAGACCTGTAAAGTATGTGCTTTCTCTGCCACTGCTAGGAATCTAGAAGATAATGGACAAGGGATTCCCTTCTAGAGAGAAAAATTCCTGGGCTAACCCAGTGCCCTCTTCATGGCCAAAGCTGGACTCCTTATTCTTTTACTTGCTTGTATGGTTGGATCTTGAACAAACATCTGCATTTGGGGCACTGGCTCCCCATGCAAATGAAAATCTACACATAACTTTGAACCACCCTAAACTTTCCAATATTCTGAAGTTGGAATGAGCTTCCATTAGGATTAAGGACAGAGGGAACTTGAGCTCACCCTGGAGATCCAGAAAATTCTTTGTCTCAATTCATCTTGGAATTTGGAGTTTAGCAGACATTAATCCCCACCTCATCTACTCGATTCTGGAAAGATTAATAACCTTTGATATTGGTTTGATGCAGGCTATTTCATTAGGTCTGAAATTCCAAGCTAGACAGAAGCCTACGTGGTCATTATGTTCATGACCTGATTCTTGTGTCCAGACCCTTTTTTTTTTATGTCTTTCTATTTGTTTTTTGTTTTTGGGGTCACACCTGGCAGCACTCAGGGGTTACTCCTGGCTCTATGCTCAGAAATTACTCCTGGTAGGCTCAGGGGACCATATGAAATGCCGGGATTCGAACCAATGACCTTTTGCTTGCAAGGCAAACTCCTTACCTCCATGCTATCTCTCTGGCCCCTATGTCTATTTGGAAAAGAACAGGCCTACAGTGTGATTGTATTATCTGGGACACTGGTTCTAAGTCAAAGGAACCAATTCCAAACAAAGTTTGAACCAACTTAACAAAAAAGATAAGGGTCTTAAAGTTTCACAAAATCTCAGGATAATGGATGGGGTCAGAGCAATGACGCAGCTGTAGGATGTTTGCCTTGCACTTGCTAACATAGAACAGACTGTGGTTCAATCTACTGTAGTTCCATATGGTCCCCCAAGCCAGGAACAATTTCTGAGTGTGTAGCCAGAAGTAACCCCCCAAGCATCACGGACTATGCCCCCCCCCAAAAAAAATATATAAATCCCAGATTAGAATTGTAATTGAGGGGCCGGAGAGATAGCATGGAGGTAAGGCGTTTGCCTTTCATGCAGGAGGTCATCGGTTCGAATCCCGGCGCCCCATATGGTCCCCTGTGCCTGCCAGGAGCAATTTCTGAGCCTGGAGCCAGGAATAACCCCTGAGCACTGCCAGGTGTGACCCAAAAACCAAAAAAAAAAAAAAAAAAAAAAAAAGAATTGTAATTGAACCCCAGAAGTCAAGAATATAGTTCCTGGGCCCGGAGAGATAGCACAGCGGTGTTTGCCTTGCAAGCAGCTGATCCAGGACCTAAGGTGGTTGGTTCGAATCCCGATGTCCCATATGGTCCCCCGTGCCTGCCAGGAGCTATTTCTGAGCAGACAGCCAGGAGTAACCCCTGAGCATCGCCGGATGTGGCCCAAAAACCAAAAAAAAAAAAAAAAAAGAATATAGTTCCTAGCTGCCGACATCCTTCTTTGTTCTTCAGTCCTTGTAGTGTCAAGGGGCAGCTCCTACCTCCACACACCAGCAGAGGTACTTGGATTCCCATCCCTTACCCTCATATTTATTTTGGTTTTGTTTTGGGGCCACACCCAGCGGTGCTCAGGGGTTACTCCTGGCTCTGTGATCAGAAATTACTCCTAGCAGGCTCAGGGGACTATATGGGATGCCGGAGATCAAACCTGGGTCTGCCGTGTACAAGGCAAACGCCCTCCCCACTGTACTACCCACTCTGGCTCATATATATATAATTTTTTTCCAGGCACTGAAGTGAAATGGGTTTGGCCTAGATCTGGTGGTGCTCAGAGCTTACTCCTATTTGTGCTCAGGGATCACTCTTAGTGGAGTGAGGGAAACTGAGGAAAAACAACAGACAAAGACTTTTGAGCATCAAAGAGAGAAAAAAAAGGTGGTGATGATTTACAGTCACAAGAAGAGGTGGAAACAAGGTAGAGAAGATTTATGGGTATAGAGGCACCCAAATCACTAGCCTGTAGAAACTCAAGCAAAACAGTTGGTTTAGTGCAAAACCCATTGTTTTTAAAGCCACGTCAGCCTTAACTGCAGTTTTGCTTGCGCAAACCTGCTTGTTTGCTTCCTCTTTTAAAGGCATAAAATTAGAGTGGACCCTTTATTCAGGACAGAGTTTCCAGGACTATCTGAACTCTTGGTCTGCACAAATAAATTCCTTTATCTTCCATCCACTTTGGGTGCAATCTTGATTCTTTGACTTTCTTTAACAGTGGGGCAAATAATTTTCTCTCATTGTCTGCCTTGTTTTCTGCATAAGGTTAGGGAACTCACAGCCTCATGGACTGAGAGCCCTGACTATCCTCCTAATACAGTCTTTATTGCTTAGGATCAATAATTATCAAAAAGAAAATAACATTCTTTTTTTTTTTTTTGGTTTTTCAGCCGCACTTGTTTGATGCTCAGGGGTTACTCCTGGCTAAGCGCTCAGAAATTGCCCCTGGCTTGGGGGGACCATATGGGACGCTGGGGGATCGAACTGCACTTGCAAGGCAGACACCTTACCTCTAGCGCCACCACACTGGCCCCAGAAAATAACATTCTTTTATTTATTTATTTATTTATTTTTATTTATTTATTTTTGGGTTTTGGGTCACACCCGGCAGCACTCAGGGGTTACTCCTGGCTCTACGCTCAGAAATCGCTCCTAGCAGGCTCAGGGGACCATATGGGATGCCAGGATTCGAACCACCGTCCTTCTACATGGAAGGCAAATGCTCTACCTCCATGCTATCTCTCCAGCCCCGAATAACATTCTTTGTCCAGGTGCCTAATTATCTCAATCTACTCAGGCTAATCTTTTATGCATCAAAGGGGTGCATATCAAAGGGGCAGCTAATGCAAATCTCTGGAATGTCTTTTGGGAGAGGTGACAGATACAAAAGTGAATTCGGGACCTCCCCCCAGAGGGTATTTCCTAATGTTGCTGAAATTCCAGTAATTAGTAATTAATATGTCACCTGTTTCACCTCTCCTCAGACTAGCTTTCTAGCTAAGCATATATGTCTACATGTATGACAATGGTTCCACATCTTTTTGTGGGGGGGAGGGCGCACCCAACAGTGCTCAGGGCTTTCTTCTGGCTTTGTGCTTGGGGATCACTCCTAGAAGTGTGTGTAGCACCATATTTGGAACTGGAAATCAACCCATATCCTCTGCTAGTTATACTATCTTTCCAATTCCAATGGTTCCATATTTTTGTTTGGGGCCACATCTGGCAGTGTTCAGGGCTTACTCCTGACTTTGAACTCAGGGATTACTCCTGGCTGGGATTGAGGATCCATAGATTCAGGGGTCCTCAAACTTTTTAAACAGGGGGCCAGTTCACTGTCCCTCAGACCATTGGAAGGTCTGACTATAGTAAAAAACAAAACGTATGAACGAATTCTTATGCACACTGCATATATCTTATTTTGCAATGAAGAAACAAAACAGATAAAAATACAAGTGGCCCGCAGGCCATAGTTTGAGGACCACTGATCCATATGGATTGCTGGGTTTTGAACCCAGGTTCATGTGCAAGGTAAGCATCTACTTGCTGTACTATAGCTTCTGGTTCCTATTCTAGCTGTTTTAAAACTATAATACTTGGCGGAAAAAAAAAAAAAAAACTAAAATAACTGGGGCCAGAGTGATAGCACAGCAATAGGGCTTTTGCCTTATACACGGCCTACCTGGGAAGGACCCGTGTTCAATCCCCGGCATCCCATATGGTCCCCCAAGCCTACCAGGAGAGATTTCTCAGTGCAGACCCAGAAGTAACCTCTGAGTGTAGCCAGGTGTGCCCCCCCCCCAAAAAAATAAACTACTAAAATTTGAAGCTAAAGAATTAGTTATTTTCCTTCTACATTGTCAAATATACCTTTATGAATACAAACCCAAAATATCCTAAACCTGTAACTTTTCAGCCAGGGATGTAGCTCTATGGTAGAACACTTGCTTTACATGTATGAAGCCCTAAGTATGATTCCAGGGCACTGCAGAAAAACAACATAAAACCCATAGTATTCCTATGACGCTAAGGAAATAAACCAAAACAATGGAATTTGAATGTTATTGTGATGTTCAAGGAGGAAACTCAAAAGGCCAGAATACATTAAACCCTGTCACCTCACAGTTCTCCAAGCACTGAGTCTGGACTAACTCCCGAGTATTGACAATTGGGGTCCTCATACTAAAAATGTACATGCTGGTTTTTAAGTTAATGCATCATGGTATTGAGATAAAAACAGAAAACAAAGTTGATCATATATTTTATTCTCTATCTCTTTTGTGTGTGTGTGTGTGTGTGTGTGTGTGTGTGTGTGTGTGTGTGTGTGTGTGTGGTTTTTGGGTCACACCTGGCAATGCTCAGGAGTTACTCCTGGCTCTGTGCTCAGAAATCACCCCTGGCAGGCACAGGGGACCATATGGGATGCTGGGATTCGAACCACGTCCTTCTGTATCTAAGGCAAATGCCTTACCGCTGTGCTATCTCTCCAGCCCCATTTAATTCTCTTTTTATTTCATAATTTTTTTTTTTTTTTTTTTTTTTTTTTTTTTTTTTGTGGTTTTTGGGTCACACCCGGCAGTGCTCAGGGTTACTCCTGGCTCCATGCTCAGAAATTGCTCCTGGCAGGCACGGGGGACCATATGGGACGCTGGGATTCGAACCGATGACCTCTTGCATGAAAGGCAAACGCCTTACCTCCATGCTATCTCTCCAGCCCCTTTATTTCATAATTTAATGTTTTCACTGTTTTTTGGAGGGGGCACACTTGGCAGTGATCAGGGTTTACTTCTGGCTCTGCATTCAAGAATCACTCCTGGTGGACTTGGAACTGTATGTAGTATCAGGGATCAAATCTGGTCAGTTGTGTGCAAAGCAAAGTACTCACTGTACTATCTCTCTGGCCCCTAATGGTCTCACTTTATTTTGGGGGGGGTCACACCTAGCAGCACTGAGGGGTTACCCCTGGCTCTGTGCTTAGAAATTGTTCCTGGCAGGCAGGGGGACCATATGGGATGCCAGGAATTGAACCACCGGCCCTCCTGGGTTGGCCGCGTGCAAGGTAAACGCCCTACCACTGTGCTATCTCTCTGGTCCCATGGTCTTACTTTTGTTCTAGCAAAATCACTCATTGTTCTGGTCATGGAAACTTTTTCCATAATCTGAATCTGTGACAATGGAATGTTCTGGCTGCCTCTGAACCACATGCAGAATGTGGCTTGGTTTTCAGTGATCCCATAAGTTTGTTTTTATGCTTCCTTGGAGGCATGAGGAGCCACAACTGTCAATGCTCAGGCATTACTCCTAGCTCTGCACTCAGTAATTACCTCTGGTGGTGCTCCAGGACATATGAGGTACAGGGGTCTTCAACTACCAGTCTACTGACTGTGCCCATTCACAAATGTAGACAGGCTGAAAACCAATGGTCTACCAGTGGTTATAATGGGCAGGCCATAAACTGGTCTGCAGACAGTTCTGATCCATGTGTGTGTAAAGTTGGCAAGTACTGCTTTGAAGCACAGGATACGGTCGGTGGCCTTCTGTATGCATGTGATGGCTGCACATTTCAAAATGCAACAATCTTCCTATCTAGGTCTTCTATTGCATGCAAAGTGACCAGTACCATTGCAAGAAACAACTATGCATGTTACAAAAACTGGAAAAGTTTTTGCAATACAATCTTTATGGCATACATAATGGAACGAGGTGTGAGCTCTGTTCTAGTCTGGGAGATTGAACAGTGATTACCAGTCTAGATCCATGTCTGAGAAAAGACTTAGAGTTAGTCCAGCTAATTTTATAAGGGACTTCTGGAAGCTTTCCATATGCTAATTAACATTCCAAGAGGGAGATGCAATAGGCAGTAACTTTCAAAATTATTTGACCAAGGGGCCTGCAAGGTGGCGCTAGAGGTAAGGTGTCTGCCTTGCAAGCGCTAGCCAAGGAAGGACCGCGGTTCGATCCCCGGTGTCCCATATTGTCCCCCCAAGCCAGGGGCAATTTCTGAGCGCTTAGCCAGGAGTAACCCCTTAGCATCAAACAGGTGTGGCCCCCCCCAAAAAATTATTTGACCATTAAGATATTCTTTATGAGGGGCTGGAGCAATAGCACAGCAGTAGGGCATTTGTCTTACACACAGCCCACCTGGGATGGACCCAGGTTCAATTCCCAGCATCTCATATGGTCCCCTGAGCCTGCCAGGAATGCTTTCTTGAGTGCAGAGCTAGAAGTAACCTGAGTGCCGCTGGGTGTGACCCCCCAAAAAAAATTCTCCATGAAATTTTACTATTATTTCACAGGCAATTTAAGAGGCCCTGAACTACTCTAAATCATCTTCAGAAGGATGAAAAGAGTCAAAAGAATATAGGTGGGGGAACAGTATCTGAACACACTGCCTCCCCAAGTTGCAAAAGGCATCCCTGGTAGAATGTGGGGCCACCGTCTGTTGGTACCAAGATGGTCCACAGTGGTCTCAAGTTCCTGGACTCTGTGGCTCACCAACAAGTTTCAGTGGCTGTCCAGGGCCTTTTAGCAAGTGGACTTCAGTTTAACCCCTGGCATTCTGAAATGTCTTTAAGTGTACTTTTGTTATTAAAGTTTACTTCCTTTTCTTTTTCTTTTTTTTTCCGTAATACTAGTCTAAATAACTACATGTTAACTCTTTAGACATACAGTTCCATGCCTTTTCATGTATATTACTGTATAGTATATATTACACTGTACAGTGTATATTACTTTGTATAGTATACATTATAATGTATATCATTGTATAGTATATATTACTATACCAAAATGACCTCAAAAGTACCAATACCCTTACCTCTCAACACAAACACACACACACACACACACACACACACACACACACACACAGCCTCTGGGCCCTTTGTTCTGCTGACGACAGCACTGTGGCTTCTATGTGACTTCCAGTGGTTCCATCTCTTCCCTTGCTTTGCTGTTCAATATCCAGCATATTAGAGGGATCTTTGTCTCCTTCTGATGTCACTTCATGTGACCCCTTTCAGTTCTGCTATACCCCTAAAGCAAGAGTTTGTTTTGTTCTTATGATCGTTGTGTAACTATACACATTTATAATTTTTTTATTTTACTGGGGACAAAACAATAGTACAGCAGGTTAAGGTGTTTGCTTTGCATGCAGCTGACCTGGATTTGATCTCCAGCGTCTCCTGTGTGGTTCCCTGAATACTGCCAGGAGTAATTTCCAAGTGCAGAGCCAGAAGTAACACAACAGTATTGCTGGGTGTGGCCCCCAAACTCCCCAAATTATTTACTTATTAGTTTGGGGCCATAACCAGCATTCTCAGAGCTCACTCCTGGTGGGTTTTGGGGGACCATCGGGGATGCTGAGCTTTGAAGCCAGGTTGACTGCATGTAAAACAAATGCCCTACCCATTATGCTATCCCTCCTGACCCTAAATACCACATTTTCTTTTAAATATATTTCCCTCTGCCTTCTCTTTGTTGTTGTAATACATAGGCCCACAAATATTCAGTGCAGCTCATACACTTTTGCACTCATGCACTTTATCCACTCACCAATAACTGGGCATTTGGTTTGTTTCCATACCTTGGCTATTATAAATTGTGCTCCCATGAACAAAAAAATACGAATAAATCTTTCAAATTAATATTTATTTACTCTTTGGAAAGACTGCTAGGAGTGGAACTGAGGGATCATGTAGATTGTAGAAGATCCATTTATTTGGTTTTGGTTTTTTTTGGGGGGGGCATACAAGTGGTACTCAGGGCCTACTCAATTTTGGTGGGGATCCCAGAGGACCATGTGGAATACTGGGAATCAAATTTTTGTTGGCTGTGTACAGGCACAACCTGATCTCTGACCCTGGCTGCCCAATACTCCTAATGGACTGAATTGAATCAGGCTGCAACCTTCTCAAAGCAAGGACCATGGAGTAGCCACATGGTCTGAGGTAGAACCAAGTACAAAGGTGTGAATAGGGACCAGATGGATTGTACAGGATTAAGACCCATGACTTGAGCTGGAGTGATAGCACAGCAGTAGGGCATTTACCTTGCACATGACTGACCCAGGACGGACCTGAGTTCAATCTCCAGTGACCCATATGAACCAGGAGCGATTTCTGAACACATAGTCATCCGAATGTCACCGGGTGTGGCCCAATAGCCAAAAAAATAAAAATAAAAAAAGACCCATAACTTGCACATAACTCTGAATTCCAATTTGAATTCCCAACAACACTTATGAACCACTGAGCATACCAGCGGTCACTTCTAAGCCCCTAGTTAGGACAGAACCTGAGCACTGCTAGATATGACTTCCAAAAGTTGTGGTGATAAAAAAGAAACATCAGTGATGACATTTTTGTTTTTCTTTTTTTTTTGTTTTGGTTTGTTTTGGTTTGGTTTTGGGCTACAACTGGCAGTGTTCAGGGCTTACTCCTAGCTCTATGCTCAGAGATCACTCCTGGTGGGTCCCAGTGACTATATGGGATGCCAGAGATTGAACCTGGAAAGTCTGTGTGCAAGGCAAATGCCCTACCTGCTGTACCATCTCGACAGTCCCAGAAAGATGATATTTCTTGGCCGAGAGATAGCACAGCTGTAGGGCATTTGCCTTGCTCAAGGCCAACCCAGGAATTGAATTGTGGTTCAATTCCTGGCATCCCATATGGTTCCCCGAGCCTGCCAGGGGTGATTTCTGAGCTCAGAGCCAGGAGTAACCCCTGAGCACTGCTGGGTGTGACCCCCCCCCAAAAAAAACAAAAACAAAAAAAAAAATAAAAGATGATACTTCTGTGTCTAATTTCAAGCACACAGCTCCATTCTTCGGATTGAGGATCCAAAGAATCTCATGTGCAAGATCAAAGGTAAGGATCTAAGATAAACTGTCTGCAGATCTTTGAAACTGGCAAGGCATCAGGCAAACAGATTATTATTATCAAACAAACTGTTGTTATCAACAGTCTTCAATACCCTAATCAGTCAGTGGTTGGTCCCTTCCAAAAGACTGTTGCCTCTGATTAATCTAGTCTAGTCATACCAATTTATCTACTAGATGTTTCTAAGCATGGATCACTTCTCAGAAGGGCATTTTTAGTTGTTTTTTTTTTCTTGGGGTGTGTGTGTGTGTGTGTGTGTGTGTGTTTTAGCCACAACTGGCAGTGTTCAAAGCTGAATTCTGACTCTGTATTCAGGTATCAATCCTGGTGGGCTTGGGGGACAATATGGAGTGCGAGAAAATCAAACCTGGGTTGGCAGCAAGCAAGACAAATACCCTAACTGCTATACTCTCTCTCTGGCCTCACAGGAGAACATTTTTGGGTAACCCAACCTGTTGTGCTAGATCAGCCACCTGATTCCGGGAGCCAGGTATCTTCAGGTATAGCAGTGAAAACGGTTCTTGAAGTAGTGGAGGGCCAGCTTGAACTGGATCTGGGCATTAGTGTTGGCCCGGTATGAGCCATAGGTCTTTTCCAGGGAGGCCAGCTTCGAGTCCGTGGTTGAAGAACTGTTCTGGTGACTTACAATCACATTTGAGCAAGAGCCCACCAGCAAGCTCCCTAACCCATCCATAAAGAACTCTGCAAAGAGAGGGAGGACAGAGGGAAAACACGTGAGCTTGAGCCAGAGACCTGGGGTCCTAGCCTGGACTGAGAGGAAGGAAGGAAGGGTTCATATCTGAGGAGGATCAGCACCCAGGGAAAATTGAAACAGTTCTTTGGGACTGGAAGGATAGCACAGTGGGTAAGGCATTTGCCTTGTATTCAGCCAACCAGGGTTTGATTCCAGGCATCCCATACGGTCCCTTGAGTACTACAAGGTGTTAACTCCTGAGCACAGAGCCAGGAGTAAACCCTGAGCACTGCCAGGTGTAGCCCAAAAATAAATAAATAAATGAAGAAATGAAACAGTTCATTTCCTGGGCATCTGGGCGGCAAGATATCCAGTAGTTTTCTTTTGGGGGTTTGTTTTGTTGGGGGGGTTACACGTGACAGCACTCAGGGGTTACTCCTGGCTGCATTCAGAAATCACTCCTGGCAGACTCGGGGACCAGATGGAATGCCGGGATTCCAACCACCATCCATCCGATCTGCGTGCAAGGCACTGTGTTATCTCTCCAGCCAATATTAAGTAGTTTTCTTTTTTTATTTCTTTTTTTTTTTTTTTTTTTTTTTTGGTTTTTGGGCCACACCCAGCGATGCTCAGGGGTTACTCCTGGCTGTCTGCTCAGAAATAGCTCCTGGCAGGCATGGGGGACCATATGGGACGCCGGGATTCGAACCAACCACCTTTGGTCCTGGATCAGCTGCTTGCAAGGCAAACGCCGCTGTGCTATCTCTCCGGGCCCTATTCAGTAGTTTTCTAACAGGACAGCACTGTAGCCCCTAGGATCAGGGGAAAGAAAGAAGAGAGACTTGTGCAATCAGCAAGCAGCAGTGAACCAGGAAAGGATTTTGGGGCCAAGAAAACTAGGAAGGTAGGTGGAAAAGAGCCCAGGGGAAGGGCTGGGGACAGAAGTGAGAGACAGGAAGAATGGAAGACAATTCACAGAGAGGGAGTAGGAGAGACAGGGAGCTCCCAAGTAAAGGCAAAAAAGATAGAAAACCCACTGCTACCAGGCTAGTGCCCCTGATGGTGGCACAAGACCCCTGGCTAGCACACCTTTCTGCCCTCAGCTCCCAGCCCAGCTCCTGCCTGAGCCTCTTGCCAGGGACCCACCTGTGTGAGCCACGCGCTGCAGCAGGGGGTCGAAGCCAACTTTCTGCAGTCGCTCCGTGTGGGCCAAAAAGAAGTTGACCACAACGCTGGTCACCACACAATGAGGGAAGCCTTCCAGCGGCCTGAAAGACCCTGATCTCCTGTGAATGCAGTCTCCGTGCCTGGTATGCTCCAGCCAAAGCTTAAAGTGGAATGTGTTCCCCAGCAAACTGCCGCCCACCTAGCAGAGAAAGGAGGTCAGCGAGCAGAGAAAAGGCAAAGCAGGTCAGCGAGCCACTCAAGACAATGGGGGGTCTCAGTTAGCTTCTTCCATAAACCGAGGTCATCCCAGGCCTCACATCTTTCACCTCTGTCTTCCCTCCCCTTTGCAGTCACTCTCAGTGATTCTTTCTGCACCTGTGACCACAGTTGGGCTCACTCTGATTCACCTATGTCTTTTTTTTGTGGGGGAAAGGAACACATCCTGCAGTGCTCAGGGTTATTCCTGGCTTTGCACTCACTCAGAAATCATTCCTGGCAGGTCAGGAGATCATATGGATGCTGGGGATCAAACCCGGGTCAGCCACATGCAAGGCAAAAGCCCTTCCCACTTTGCTATTGCTCCACCTTCACCTTTTTTTTTGTTTGTTTGTTTTTTTGTTTTTTTGGGCCACACCCGGCAGTGCTCAGGGGTTACTCCTGGCTGTTTGCTCAGAAATAGCTCCTGGCAGGCACGGGGGACCATATGAGACACCGGGATTCGAATCAACCACCTTTGGTCCTGGATTGGCTGCTTGCAAGGCAAATGCCGCTGTGCTATCTCTCCGGGCCCTTGGGTCTTTTTTTTTTCCCTGTGATCCCCAACAATCTCCCAGGTGGGGGCAGACAACACTTAGCAACCAAGTTCGAAGAGTGAATAGCCTCCTTCTCCAGCAGCCCACTCCATGCTTCAGGACACACACTCCCTCTCTAAAGAGAAACAGGACTGGGCCAAGAGGCAGTACAGTGGCTAGGGCTCATGCCTACCATGTGCTAGGCCCAGTTTGACTCTTTTTTGGGAGGGGCTTGGGGGAGTCACACATGGCTTTTGCTCAGGGGTTACTCCTGGCTCTATGCTCAGAAATCACTCCTGGCAGGCTTGGGGGACCATATGGGATGCCGAGATTTAAACCACCAACCTTCTGCATTCAAGGCAAACGCTTTACCTCCATGCTATCTCTCCAGCCCCCCCCCTTTTTTTGGGGGGGGTCATACCCGGCAGCGCTCAGGGATTACTCCTGGCTCTATGCTCAGAAATTGCTCCTGGCAGGCTCAGGGGACCATATGGGATGCTGAGATTTGAACCAATGACCTTCTGCATGAAAGGCAACCAGTTTGACTTTTGACACCACACTACACCCTGGACCCCGGGATAGCACTGGAGAATTTTAGTTGGTGTGGCCTTGGTTGTCCTTGACAGTACATCTTTGGACCCTTGCAAATTGAAATACTTCCTGTTTCTGGGCTGGAGAGATAGCACAATGGTAGGGCATTTGCCTTGCACACGGCCAACCCAGGACAGACCTGGATTCGATTCCTGGCATCCCATATGGTCCCCCTAACTTGCCAGGAGCGATTTCTGAGTGCAGCACCAGGAGTAACCCCTAAGTACTGCTGAGTGTGCCCCCACCAAAAAAATAAATAAATAAATACTTCCTGTTTCTGGGAAGAGTAACCCTGGGTCCCTGAGCACCACGTGGAAAAGGTCTCCACCCCCAATCTTCAAAACAAAAGAAAAGGGGAGGCAGTACTGCGAGGCTCACAAGCCTTACAGGTGAATGAGGCTTTGAGTATGATCCTGTGATTGTTGTCATGCCAGGTGTTGAGAACAATCCTGAGGGCATTGCCCTGTGTCTCCCTGGAGCTACTTCTCAAGGGTGCAACTCCCTGGTCATCACAACAAAAACAAGGGAAAGGAAACAGGTGGGGAAACGGAGTTTGCTACAGGGGCCCAAGCAAGAGGGCCTGTGTGTGTAGCTGATGTAGGATTTCGTTTTGTGTTTTGTTTTGTTTTTAGTTTTGGGTCACACCCAGTGGTGCTCAGAGTTTACTCCTGACTCTACACTCAAAACCGCTCCTGGCAGGCTGGGGGGTGGGGGGAGAAACTATGGGTTGCCAGGATCGAACCCTGGTTGTCACAGGTCAGCCAAAGTGCACAGGCAAATGCCCTACCACGGTGCTATCACTCCAGCTCCTGAATGTAGTATTTCTTGCAGTCAGTTGTTTGCCTTGTGTTGAGTTGTCCCTGGGCTCCCTGCTCCTGGCGCATCTTTGAGCTGCCTAACCCACTCCAGCAGATATGTATGTTTATGTCTGAGCCCCAAATTAGAGGAGCATCTATTCTTGAAATCGTCAGAACCAGCGGGGGTGGAACAGCCAAGTCTGCGTCTGTCCACACCACCCACTCTCTCTCCCTCTCTTTTAGCCAATGAACCATCATCCTGAGTTTCAAGTGGGATAAATTAAGATATATCCAATTCAAAATAAAATTTCCTTACTTTCCTTGCAATGTTTGATCATGTGGCTGAATTATTTTTATGGAGAGGAATTTTTCGGGTCACACCTGGCAGTACTCAGGGCTAACTCCTGACTCTACTCAGGGATCAGTCCTGGCAGGACCCAGCAGACCATATGTGGTATCAGGAATTAAACCCAGCTCAGAGACATGTAAGGCAAATGCTTTGCCTGCTGTAATACCTTTCCAGCTTCTACATGCTTATTTAAAAAATTATATACCATGTACGTTTTTGTTTGTTTACTGGACATACATGGCAGTGCTCAAGAGTTACTCCTGGCCCTGTGCTCAGAAATTGCTCCCGGCGGGCTTAGGGGACCATATGGGATACTGGAGATTGAACCCAGGTTGGCCTTGTCGTGCAAGGCAAATGCCCTACCACTGTATTATCGCTCTGTCCCACCACTGGGTTAAAGCCGGAACAGTGGTGAATGGTGAAATTACTTTCTTTGCTCAATAAATCCAAGTCTGGGGGCAGAGGTGGGACCCACAAATGTTCAGCCACTCAAAGAGATGCCTCAGCCCCAGAGCTCTGCAGCTGATTCAGCTCCCACTTCAGTCCTTCTCCCTTGTGGTCCCTCTTTTCCTTGACTCTTTTCCCCATCCTGCTCTTGTTTTTGCTACTTTGAACCACACTGCTGAGGGTCATTCCAGGCTCAGTGTACTAGAGTTACACCCAGTGTGACTGGGGGAGAGAGGACCAGTGGTGTCGGAGATCATACCCAAGGCTCCACGTGCAGAGCTTGGGTCCCAGTCCCTCATGCTCTCTCCCTGCCCTTTGCTATCTTTCCATCTCTACAGATCACTGACAACACTCCTCACCACATCCAGTTCAGTCGTCTCCAGGACATCCACCAGCACTTCTATCTTGGTCTCAGAGGTGAAGAGAAAGTCATCGTCTACCCAGAGAACGTATTTGGTGGTGACTTGTGAGATGGCCAGGTTTCTGCCAGCAAACCAACCCTGGAGGTGACATGAGGTACAAAAATCAACTGCAGGGGCCGGAGTGATAGCACAGCTGTAGGGCATTTGCCTTGCACGCACCCAACCCAGAATAGACCTGGGTTCTATTCCCGGCATCCCATATGGTCCCCTGAGCCTGCCAAGGGCTATTTCTGAGCAGAGCCAGGAGTAACCCCTGAACACAGTCCGGTGTGGACCCAAAACAAACAAACAAAAAAGAATCAACTGCACGGGGCTGCAGTGATAGCATAGCATGTAGGATGTTTGCCTGGCATGTGGCCAACCTGGGTTTGATCCCTGGCATCTCATATGGTCCCCTGAGCCTGCCAGGAGCGATTTCTGAGCGAAAAGCCAGGGGAAACCCCTGAGCACCGCCAGATGTGGCCCCAAAAATTAAACAAAAAGTCAGCTGCAGGAGCCTTTTCAGGTGCCAGTAGCCAGGCTACACCACAGCATGAACTAAGTCAGAAGTTGGATGCTCAACAGAAGTTGCTCAGAGAACTACAGGGTCAAAGGAAGTTTGTGTCTGAGACACAGAAGAAAGACAGCAACTTTCAGGAGCAATGAATAAGATAAAGGCTGGGAGCTCTTGGTTTCCTGAAATGATCTCTGTGATTCTCCCTCCTGCCAGTGTTGCTGGGAGAGGAAGGACCTTCCGTGTGTTTAAAAGCATCTTTCTTCCTCTCTGTGTCCTGGAGGGAGGTAGGAATCTACAGAGAAAGGGAGAGGCTCTGCTGAGGGTGTCTTATTGGCTTCCGGGTCACACACCTCAAGTAGCTTATAAGAGTTGCTTGCTTACATAGAAGTGAGGGAAGGTGGTCCAGTCGCCCACCTGCAGCTCCTACCTTCCCAAAGGGCATGGTATAGTATTCCACATGCTTGTCGAGTATCTCCATTGGCTCCTTGCTGTCGTCAGCCACGATCACCGTCAGGTCTGGGTAATATTTGCGGAGACTCTGGAGCATGGTCTTGAATTTGTGGGGCCGGAGGAAAGTTTTGGTGGCGATGGTCACCAGGTCCCTGAGTTTTCTCCCTGGGCAAGAAAGGGGAAGAAATATCAAAGCTCAGGGGCCAGAGCAATAGCACAGTGGTAGGGCATTTGCCTTACACATGGCATACCTAGGATGGATCCAGGTTCCGTTCTGGCATCCCATATGGTACCCTGAGCTCGCCAGGAACGATTTCTAAGTGCAGAGTCAGTCAGGAGTAACCCTTGAGCACCACTGGGTGTGGCCCAAAAACCCAAAACCAGCAGTTTCAAAGCTCTGCCTCTCCCTTTAGCTTGTCCATTCCTTATGCTCTCCTTCATGCCATGGCTCTCAGGCTCAACGTCCTTAATGGCACTTAGATGGAGTCATTGGCAGTGACCAAATCCATATCAGCATCATGCAAGGCAAGTACCCTACCCGCTCTACCATCTCTCTGGCCCCCATATAGCCCATTTCTTGAATCTGGCCATCTTAGTAATCTCTCTGGTTCTGTGGCCTCTGCTGTGCCATCTTCCACTGTTTGTCTGAATGCTTTGTTTTGTGCTTCTTGCCAGCACCAGCATGCTCCTGGCTGTCATGGTTACCCTAGCAGTGGAGAAGCCCAGAGCTTTACCCATCCCAGAGTTCCATGTGGAGGGGCCCAGGAAGAGGAGCCAAAGTCTAAAACACTTAAGACCTGCCCATTAGTTGAAATTGCTTGCCAAAACTCTTCGAGCCATCAGCCGAGGGAAGCTAGGAGTGGGAGCAGGTCTCCTTGGAGGCTGGAAGGCTGGAACTGGGCATCTATCTGAAAAGTGTATGATTGGCAGGAAGGCTTGGAGGAGCTGGTCTATGGGGAAGAACCCAGGATCAAACTACAGGGGCTGCTGGCATGTGGCGGGACAAATTCACAACTACCTGGCTGACTTATCTTGTGGGATTTTTTTGGTGAGGAGACATGTAGCTGGCCAAGACTCCAAGCCTGCCTAGTGTTTGGAGAAATAACACTAACCCCGCAAAGCCTCTTTCCTGGGATGAGAGGACTAATTTCAGAACTGCTCTTGAATTCACACTAGGCTGTTATTCCCGGAGCCATGGGAGAACAAGGAAAAGAATTCAGGCTCCATTCAAGGGCAGAGAACTAAATCCTCCTTTCTCCTTAGGCCACAAGGAGAAGCATTTGTTTCTGTGGTTAAAGAGAGTCCTGGGGGAAGGGGGTAACTGAGAGATAGTCCAGTAGATAAGGCACTTGCCTTGCATGCAGAATCCCCAGTATTCTATATGGTCCCCTGGGTACCACCAAGATCATTCCTTAGTGCAGAGTCAGGAGTAAACCTCTGAGTACTGCCAGGTGCAGCCCAAAAAGACAAACAAAAATTATATGAGAGAACACTAGAGGGCGAGAGAGATCTCACCCAGCAAACTGGGTACAGGCTTTGCATATTGAAAGCTGTGTTTGAACCCTCCTACTGCAAAATCCCCGAGAAACTCTGGGACTCACCCCAAACCAAGGGGTCATCTGATAACCAGTGTGACCCAAAACATAGCATACACACAAGAGCAAGAGAACCAGGGGCATGAATTACCATAAGGTAGGGTCAAGGGCTGGACAAGTGGGCAGTGTAACTTTCTGCTCTTTTCCCAAACATGAGGAAGTGATAAAGAAAAATCTGGGGACCAGCGCGATAGTACAGAGGGTAGGGTGTTTGCTTTGCACACAGCCAACTCAGGACCAATCTGGACTTGATCCTTAGCACCCCATATTGTTCCCCAAGCCTGCCAGGAGCAATTTCTGAGCATAGAGCCAGGAGTAATCCCTGAGCTGGGTGTGACCTCCCCCCCCAAAAAAAAAAAAACAACAACAACTGTGCTGCACTCTGCACATTCTGCTGAACTCTGCTCACACTACTACTGCATTGGACACTCTGCTGCACTCAGCACACACCTATGCCCTCAATTCCCACTCTGCTGCACTGGGCTCACACTGCTGCATTCAACTCACACCGCTGTAGTGGGCACACCTGTGCAATTGGCATATTTTACTGCACTCGGCACACTCTGGTATGCTCAGCTCACACTGCTGCAATCAGCTCACACCTATGCGCTTGGCTTCACACCTATGTGGAACTGAGCTCACACCTATACACTTGGCATATTCTGCTGCACTTGTGCTTGGACCCCAGAGCGCATTAGGAGTAATTCCTGGCTACAGAGCCAGGAGTAAACCCTGAGCACTGCAGGGTGTGGACCAAAAAAAAAAAAAAAAAAAAAGAAAAGAAAAGAAATAAGACACAGATTTTAAATGGAAATACAGAGAATACTTAAAAACTAAAAGAATAAGGCTGGAGAGATAGCATGGAGGTAGGGCATTTGCTTTACATGCAGAAGGACGGTGTGATTTGAATCCCAGAATCCCATATGGTCCCCCGAGCCTGCTAGGAGCGATTTCTGAGCATAGAGCCAGGAGTAACCCCTGAGCGCTGCTGGGTGTGACCCAAAAACCATTAAATAATTAAATAAATAAGAAAATGAACAAATGTTCCATATCAAATCAAAACAACATTATTGTTTTGATATTGCCTCACTCCGCAGAGACTGGCACACAACAAGAACAAGAACAACTTGTGCTGGCACAGATGCAGGAAAAAGGGACTCTCATTCACTGCTGGGGAGAATGTCAAATGGTCTAGCCTTTTTGGAAAACAATATGGACTTTTCTCAAAAAACTAGAGATAGCACAGCTTAGGACATTTGCCTTGCATGCAATCAATTCGGGACAAAAGGTAGTTGGAATTCCGGCATCCCATATGGTCCCTTGTGCCTGCCAGGAGCGATTTCTTTTTTATTTTTTCTTAATTTTTTTTGGGCCACCCTGTGACGCTCAGGGGTTACTCCTGGCTATGCGCTCAGAAGTTGCTCCTGGCTTCTTGGGGACCATATGGGACGCCGGGGGATCGAACCGCGGTCCGTCCTAGGCTAGCGCAGGCAAGGCAGGCACCTTACCTCCAGCGCCACCGCCCGGCCCCTCCAGGAGCGATTTCTGAGCACAGAGCCAAAAGT
This sequence comes from Suncus etruscus, assembly GCF_024139225.1. Lineage (NCBI taxonomy): Eukaryota > Metazoa > Chordata > Mammalia > Eulipotyphla > Soricidae > Suncus > Suncus etruscus. Next base: position 184,013,064 of record NC_064848.1, read on the forward strand.
AACCCCTGAGTTCTGCCAGGTGTGACACCCCCCCTCCAAAAAAACTAGAAATTTAACTTTCATTTGACTCAGCAATGCAATACTGCTCCTGAGAATATACCTTAGGCTTACAAAAACAATGTTGAAAAGACATTTGCATTACCATATTCATTGCAGCACAATTCACAATAGCCAGAATCTGGAAACAACCCAAGTGCCCAAGAACAGATGAGTGGATAAAGAAATTATGGTACATCTATATACACAATGGCATGATATGCAGCTGTTAGGAAAAAAAAAAAGTCATGAAATTTCCTTATATATAAATAGACATGCAGAGCATCATGCTGAATAAAATGAGTCAGGGGGAGAGGGATAGACATAGAATGATGGCACTCAGCTGTGGGATATTAAAATACTAGAAATATTTTATTTCAAAATAAGTACAACCATAAAAAAATTCATTACCAGGGAGGAGGGGAAGGGACCACAGAAAATGGTGGAGATTTTAAATCCTGACTGAGGGATTGGTGGAGTTGTCTGCAACAGGGAAATAATGGTTTCAATACTGTGGGAAATTATAATACCTCTA